>NW_013952687.1:595468-598792 GCF_001266775.1 Austrofundulus limnaeus | reverse complement strand
TTTTTCATGTTTATTTAAACTAAACCAGATTTAATTCAGACCGACAAAAGACCACCCCCAGATGTGGCTCAGAAAGTTTTACCAACATTTGGTGTCAAATTTTTAAATTAAAGTCCGCCAAAATTTATAATTTTCCTTTCACAAAGTTGTTTTAACTGTTTGGTTCCAAAAACAGAAGACCACCCTAAGATGTGGTCTTCAAGCACAAAAAAAATAATAAAAGTAAGTAAGTAAACAAACAAACAAATTAACTAAATCAATCAATCAATCAATCAATCAATCAATCAATCAATCAATCAATCAATCAATCAATCAATCAATCAATCAACCAATGAACCAATCAATCAATCAATCAATCAATCAACCAATCAATCAATCAATCAATCAATCAATCAATCAATTAATTAATTAATTAACATGTTCCTCATCATTTTCAAAGTGGAAGTCAAAATGAACCATGATCATTCATTGCACAGAAATTGCACAAATTTATTTATTAATGTCTCACAGACAAATATGAGACCATAAAAACCTTTTTTGAAAGAAAATAATGTAAGACGCAAATAAAGATGCACCTTTAAATCACAAATATTGCAAAGAAGACTTGTTCCTATTAATCTATGATTTTCAACAGTAAATGTTTTTTCTCATTTTACGTTCATGCAGCACAAACGAGGGTGGTGGTCCCAAACGCACCAGGCAACAGGTGAAAGTGAAATAGAAAAGCATTCGTCAGACTGGTAGGTGCTTCGATGAACTGCAGCTTCAGCAACAGATGAGATGTGTAATTGTTTCCAGGACGTTTTCTCACACATCGTGCCCTGTTGTATTGATTTTAGCGGTTAAAAAGAAGGCTCATGCGACTGAAACAGGAGATGGACCACCAACCCCAGCCTTTACCCCTGCAGAGGAACTGGCTCTCGACCAGAAATGGGGGAGTCCTGTGGTGGAAGAGATGCGGGGGGAGGGGCGGGGGGCAGCCACAGACTGTGTCCCACCCTCTGAAACTGACAGCTACATCCAAGGTATGCTACTGGAAAACAATCAACCATTCACTGTGTTATGGGGATTGTATGACATGAGCTTGCCTTACAGTGTCTGGCAACACGCTTAGTTTGCTGGTGCCACCAGACAATGACCCCGTGAGTATTTTCATTAAAGGCATATTACATTGCTGGGTTGCGGTCACGTGACCCGGATGACACGCAAAATTCAGATGGGGGGCAGGAAGTGATTTGCTCTGGTTTAAAACACAGTGAAATGGATACCAGAGAGAATGCTAATGCCCTAAACGAGCTGGCGCAGACGAGAAATTGCGAAAAAATACTCGTAAAACTCAAAAACATTGATATAAAAGCTTTTGATGTCTATGCTGAAACTGTATCGCTGTCGTCGTTTTGAAACTTCTGATTTCAAAATAAAATCCACGTGTATCGTGTGTGTATACATATGCTTCGTGCTACATGTTGCCATTTGCTTCCCAAACAGAACCATACATTCTGACAGCATTTGTGTACAAATATATCCATATATTGATTTACTTATCAGGATTTTGAAAAAAATATTCCACCTTATGGTGTCTTATTTTGAAAAATACGGATGTTGTGTTTGTTTCTTTTCCTGTTGGTGCAACATGACCTTTGTAGATTGACTCCAGAGCAGCTTCGGCGTCCAGCAAAAATAGGCTTGGCTCTAAATTTGGTGGATCGCCGCTGTGTGGAGTCAGTGTAAATACTCTCATTGATTATCATGGTTTGCAGCGGAGGTCAGGCCGGAGCAGAGCGGAGACGCATGTAGTGTAAATTGGGGGTCAGTCGATCCACTTTTGTCATCTTTTGTCAGTAAGTTTTTTAAAATCAACTCCCTTGTGGCACACTGCTTTCGGATCACGACAAGAACTTTTACATTTCTCCAGAAAGAGCGGTCACAGCAACCGTACACCACACAGAATTTACGCATTTTGACGCTGAATCAGCAGAAGAAAACGGGGCTGCATTACTTCCTGCCCACCCCCCCACCCCCCGTCTGCATTTCATGATGTCAGTACATCATCTGCAACCCAGCAGTTGCAGAATCTGCGACCAAGCCAGGTTCTGTTAATTGTTTTAGGATGAAAGCTTGTCTACAGTGGAAGACATATCTGCTACAGACGATATGAAGGTGTTGCTGGACTGCACAGGTCTTAAGGTCATTTGTTGAAATACTTCTTCAGTTCTTAACGGATAAATAATCAGCAATGTAGTCCTCATGGAAAATCTATTCCTAACAGGACCAAGATGAACAGCCTGACTCCCTGCCTGCAAAAATAGTGAGTTTTGCACAAAATGCATCAACAGCATTCACAGTTGCTACTGCTCTAATTGTTTTTTTTCTTTTTAGTTACAGAAGCCACAAACTGTTAGACATCTGCACACCACCCACCTGAGGAGACAAATCAAGCTGGCAGAGCTACAGATTTGCACCGAGAGGAAGAGGCAAGAACAACTGGAACTGGACCGAAAAATCAAATTAAAAAGACTAAGGATAATGGATTTGGAGCTCGAAAAACTAGAGAGCCAAGTAAGTTGTTTCAGTGTAAAATACACGATTGTAACATAGCACATTCATCAGTTTGAATTTCTCTCTCTTTCTGCAAGAGGGTTCCTGAATTCACCCTACAGCTCCAAGACTGAATTCTGAGGGCAAAATAAAGAAACAGAAATAAAAATAATAATAATATGGCATCCTTGTTTTCATTCATTTAATGTACCGTAGCTGCATTGATTTAGTTAATGGGACAATTCTTTGTGTATTGTGTAATTGTGTACTGCTTCTCTACAATGGATCATCAATAAACAGCAGGCAATAGAAACAATGATTATCACACAAATTATTATAAAAAGCCATTAAATGTCACAATGATAGGATGTATACAGTATATCCTGTGATGTATGGAGGACTATTCGTTTTCACATTTAAATCATTCATTTGGGGTCTATATAAAGTGGAACTGCAATGTTTTGGTCTGAATTCCTCCATATTGTAACTCCACAAGCCCCTCTTTCACCTCTTTTCTGAGGTGTGTCTCAGATCAACTCTTTTTGATGCTGTTCTTTTAAATCCAAACAAAGGGGCAAATATGTTCATAAGAACCTTGAATATAAGAAACACAGATTCCTGATCGTGGTGACTGCAGACTGCTCAGAAACACAATAACAGATTAGGCTTCATTTTAAGCCTGGTTGGGACCGGTCTAGTATCTGAGGATTATTCTCCATGGAAACATATGTGCCCTCCTTCGTTTGTGCAACTGAATCAATCATCCAGAATGAGACTATATATATA
>NW_013952687.1:588707-594213 GCF_001266775.1 Austrofundulus limnaeus | reverse complement strand
ATATAGATTAGATCATAATTGTATAGAATCACAAGATTTATAGAACTCTGCATCAAATGCTTAAGAAAATTAAATAATTTCAACACAATGAATTTGCTGAAGATTGAAATGAAGAGCATGAAATTTCATATTTAAAGGACTATAACACATTTAAACTAAGTTTTACAGAAATCATGAAATTATTCAACTGCAACATTTACACGTTATATTCTGTCTACGCCAAGTGACAAAGCAGAAAATAACGTTTGTTATGTAATGTAACAGCATGGCCGCTAGATGGCAGTAAGGGCGCGTCTGTCATCAGCAAAACTTTCTGCAGAGAACAAAGTAAAAAAAAAAAAAAAAGGAAACGCAAAACGCGGAAGGCGGCAGCTGCTGAGCACAAAAGCGATACCGGGACATGAACTCTGACGTACAACCTGTAACTTTATTGTGAGTTAAAAAAAAAAAAAAGGAAAAATAAAGAAAGTACAGACCGAGGCAGGAGCTTGTCTCCACCACACATCAGGAGAAATAAAGAAGTGAAGTGCTGTCGGACTTCCACCTCTTCACCGTAAGTCTGGCTCACATTTTAGCCTTTGTCTTGTGTTTTTTATGTTTAGGTCCCGTGAAGAAGAGCGGGATTACCTCATGTGTAGGAAATGCTTAATAAACACAACATTACGAAACGTTTAAGCCGAAACTTGTCTCTCAGGGTGGAGCGACAGTGAAAAGGCCGACGCGTTGAGGTTGTGAGGTTTGAAGTCAATTCAACGTGTTTATTAAGCTTATGAGACACAGGTTGTGGATTTTAAACAAGCTGCTGAACACAAGTATTTTGCTTCAGCTCACTTGGTTATTTTCTAAAATGACTTAAGGTGACTACTACAACAAGTTTTTTAATTATTATTTGGTCAGAAGCAAAACACCGAGATTCAGCTGCAATGATGTATAAATTATTGGTCCTCTTAGATCCTGCAGTGAAAGAGTTAAAATCCTTCAAATTATGAACTAAAATTTGCTTTAAACATTGAGGGTTTCAAACATAATCACCCATTTTCATTTCAATGAGAACATAGAAAACTGATCTGATATTTACAAGGTTATAAAAATGTTCATATCTAATCTCAAGCATGCACAAAACACCCAACATATTTCACCTTGTCCTTATTTATTAACCAGAAAAGAGTGTGTGAAATCACTGCTTCCATAAGATTTCAGCTATAGAAATGGACTGCTGCTCTGCTGGTAGCTGTGTCCTGATAACAAGCATCTTATCTTCTGGTTTACAGTAACATTTAGAGGAATTCTGACCTGCTCTTACTTTATTGTATCTAATTATTAATAGCTTTTCCAACATTTAGTTGCTGATTGTCTTTAGATAACAGGAACCAAAATGGCACTGGGCTTTTGCACTATTTTCTAAATCTTCTTGTGGTATTTATTGGTGGTTGACAAACAACTTAATGGTTTATTACCGCCACCAACTGGTGAGAAGTGTGGATCAAGATTCTTTACTAAGAAAAAAAACATCAACAACTAATAATTATATTAATATTCTTGACTGATAAATTAAATTAGATCCTTCCAAATAATTTTGTGCTTCGTAAAAACTGGATTATAAATGGATAGCATTTCTGTATTCCTAGCACTTCTGATAGTCTGTATCTTATTTTAATCTTTTCCAGATTTYGTATAAGAATATACCTCTCTTTGTTGTATTTTTTACAGTGTTTCATAACGTTTTCTGCTGTTTCTTCCAAATCACAAAATTCACAATTTCCTGTATTATTTTTTTCCTATTTTAAACAATATGCTGTTCAATCCAGTATGTCCAAATCTTAGTCTTGATATTACTGTTTCTTCTCTCCTGTTTTCCCCCTCATCTCTCCGACTTTCTGCACTATTTTCACTTGGCGTTTTCGTTTTAAAATAGAAAACCATTTGTATTTCCTCACTAAGAAGTATCATTTCCACTCATCCACAAAATGTAATGTTCCCCAGCCACTGGGAATAAAAGCTAATGACCATCCCCTCCCTGTCATAACCATGAAGCTGGTGACCTGTGGCAGACAGAATCAAAGGTTAAAAGCCTTTAGAGGAGTCGTGTTGGGATGTTCGTGTTCTTCGTTAGCCCCCCCTGATTTATTCATGAGTGATAGAGGGCTTTATTTTTCCAGGGTAATTTTCTCCCTGGCAGACAAGAGTCAGGATAAAATTAAATTTCTGTCTAGGACCTTATTTTATCTCTGTTTTTATCATCACTTAAAAATCTGTGGTGTGGTTTATGGTGTCAAAATGTTACTGTGTCTCCATTAAGCCTTGAACACAGCTTCTGTTGGCCTGTTTCACACAAAAGAACCAATTATTTAGGGATTTATTTTGTTTCATGGCAACCAAGTGGTGCCTTTTTTTATTGTTTTAAGGCTATGAAATACAAGAGTTCATTTTACAAGCTTGGGCAAAACTATAAAACTATTAGTATAAAAAAAAACACCTGTTAGTTTGCTGAAGAAATCACTGTTTTATTGCCATCACATGGAGATAGAAACTGTTGTATTGCTACCTTTACTGTCTGTAATTAAGCTCAGTGTGGGCTTTAATGACAGCTCAGGACAAATGACTGAAACGTCTCCAGGGACTCATGCTATGAAGCAAGTTCTCAGACTAAGCCAGCTATGTTGAACTGAAATCCAGAGTTTTTGGTATCATGAAGGATGCTCTCTTTGAGCATAGCTAAATCACAGTGGTAACAATTAACCATAACAAAATACAGAAAGATATCTGAATATAAAGCAGTAGCACATTAATACTCATTCTAATTATGGAGTTCAAACATAAAAACATGACAAACCTTTCAGGAGGTCGAATTGAATCAGATGATTTTCTGAATTGATATCAAGGAGATTTTATTGTTATTCGCATCACGTGGTACATGGGGTGGAACGATATTTCTTATCTCACGGTCCAATTACACCCATAAGCAATTTACAAATACAGATACAATGGATAAAATAGAATAAAAGTAGAATAGTGTAAAGTAAACTTAAAAATAGGTAGATAAATATACAAAATATACAAATATAGGAGATTTAGGGGATAAGGAAGTTGGGAGTAGTAGCAGATTATTGCATATGTGATTGTCCTCGTAAAGTGTCAGTGCAGGGTGGAGTTTAAAACTCTTACAGCTTTAGGGATGAAGCTGTTTTGCAGTCTTGTAGTTTTACACTTGATGCCCTGCAGCCTCCTGCCTGAGAGGAGCGGGGCAAAAAGTGGGTGTGCTGGGTGGGTGGGGGCCTTCATGATGCAGGTGGCTCTTTTTCTTCATCTGGAGGCGCATATGTCCATGATGCTGGGGAAGCTGGCTCCAACAATCCTCTGTGCTGCCTTCACTACCCTCTGCAGAGCTTTCCTGTCTGCAGCAGAGCAGCTTCCATGCCACACATAGATGCTGGAGCACACAGTGCTCTCCACCACACATCTATAGAAGGATGTGAGGACAGAGCTCCCGAGTCCAGCACGTCTCAGCCTCCCGAGGAAGTAGAGCTGCTGATGTGGCTTCCTGACCAGGGTGGAAGTGTTGGTGCTCCAGGTGAGGTTGCTACTCAGGTGCACTCCCAGGTACCTGTTCACTAGGGATGTCCCGATCAGATACTCAGTATCGGTCTCGGTGGCAGATATGGCCATTTTTTGAAAATCGGGTAGAATCAGATTTAGCTACAGTATGTGATTGGGCCGATCCAGTTTTCGCAACAGTTTTCAGCATCATCTTGCTTTACTACTGCCGTTAAGAAGTCAAGACGCACACAAGTATGCAACCATGTCCACAGTGTGGGAACACTTTTCAATGGAAAACAATGATGCTGAGACTGCATCTTGTAAAATCTGCAAACTGGATGTTTCTCGTGGTGGGAACAGCAGGGCTCACTTTAATACTACCAACCTTGTCACTTGGAAAAAAAATAAAGCTATCTGATCGTTATCGGAAAGACTAATTATTTAAAAAATTGGATTGTATCGGGAGCCAAAAAATCTGGATCGTTACATCCCTATTGTTCACCACGTCCACTGTAGATCCTCCAATGTGCACAGGGAGGTGGGCCTGCTGACCCCTTCTGAAGTCTACAATCATCTCCTTCGTCTTTTTTAACATTGATGGTTGTTCTATTTGCACCAACCCTCTAGGTGTTCCACCTCCAGCCTGTAGTTGGACTCATCATTGTTTGTGATGCATCCAACCACTGCTGTGTCATCTGTAAACTTCCCAATATGACAGCCTGGATGGATGGGTGAGCAGTCATATGTGAGCAGCGTGAACAGGAGGGGGCTCAGCACACTGCCCTGAGGAGATCCAGTGCTGAGGGTTATGGTGGGGAGGAGACTTGGATCCTCACAGACTGCGACCTGTTGGTCAGGAAGTCCAGGACCCAGTTGCAGAGAGAAGAGCTCAGTCCAAGCAAGGAGAGTTTATTTACCAGGGTCTGAGGAACCATGGTGTTGAACGCAGAAGTCCACGAATAGCATGCGGACATAAGAATCCTTCTGCTCCAGGTGGGTGAGGGCAGTGTGGACTATGGAGGAAATGGCATCCTCTGTGGAATGATTGGACCTGTATGCATACTGGTGTGGATCCACAGTGATGTTGATGGAGGCTTTGATGTGGGTCTGAACCAGTCTTTCAAAGCACTTTGTGACTATAGGCATGAGGGCTATTGGCCGGTAGTCGTTCAGACCTGTCACTGCGGAGGTCTTGGGGACTGGGATGATGGTGGCAGACTTCAGGCAAGTGGGGTCAGCTGCCTGGATGAGGGAGGCATTGAAGATGTCCCCCAGAACGTTGGAGAGCTGATCGGCACAGTCCTTTAGTACCCGTCCGGGGATGTTGTCCGGGCCAGCTGCTTTCCTGGGGGTTGATCCTTCTCAGCATCCTCCTTACTTCTGCTGGTGTCACACTGAGGGGCTTCTATTCTGGTGAAGGTGCAAGTCTGGTGCTGGGGGCGGAGTTCTCAAAGCGAGCGTAGAACTTGTTGAGAGCCTCAGGCAGGGAGAGGTCTTTGGGGCTTTGTGCAGCGTTGGCTTTGTAGTCCATGATTCACTTCATGCCCTTCCACATGCTCAGTGGATCCTGGGAGGAAAAGTGTCCCTGGATTTTGAATTAGGATATTGAATAGGAAAAAAAAAATATTGAAATGTATTGATGAATTGATATTTTACCCACCCCTAATAAGAGGTATCTGTAACTAGGAATGTGCAATATGGCAAAAAATTCAAATCACAATACACATTATGATGAGTGGCGGTAAAGATATACAGCGGGTAAAATAAGTATTGAACACGTCACCATTTTTCTCAGTAAAAATATTACTAGAGGTGATAATGACATGCAATTTTCACCAGATGTCGGTAACAACCCAAGTGATCCATACATACAAAGAAATCAAACCATAAATGTCCAGAAATGAAGTTAATTGTAATAATGTGGAATGGTACAGGGAAAAGGTATTGAACACATGAAGAAAGGGAGGTG
>NW_013952687.1:585953-587377 GCF_001266775.1 Austrofundulus limnaeus | reverse complement strand
ATAAATTAAAGTCTTCTACAAGCTTTGCAAGTGGGAAAACCTGAAAAATCAACAGTGTATCAAATACTTGTTCTCCCCACTGTAAGTCTATAAACGTACATAAATTTGTTACAACTTTGCCACATTACAAGTACGAATCAAATTTACAAGTACCATGCTTTTTCCAGCATAAACACTCAATGCGGTTGGTGACACGTATGCAATTATGTCATCGCTGGGCCGCAGCCGCACGTCTTGCATGAAGTATAAACAAACCTTAAAAATGTATATAGCCATCAGATCTTGAATGAAAAGGCCACGTGTAAAATAGATCAGCTGCTGTGTATCGCTGTATGTGTGTCTGTGCACAGTGGGAATGTGCGATTTTTATGTGATAACTTTAATGTAATAGATATCTGCATCCATTGGATGTTGTGTTTGGAATAACCTGCTTTGTTTTAAGGTGGTAAAACAAATTGCTTGTATTTATTCTTTTCTACACACTTTGCAGATTATTTTTTCTGCACTCCACGTTTTTAATCTGTGCACGCTCCGGCGGGGTGACAATCATCCTGTTTATGCTTTACTGTTTTTATTTTATTTTATTTTATTTTTTTGGAAAGACTGTCTGACTGTCACCCTTTCCCACAGCGCATCCCCGCTGTACAAGGATACAGTAAAGGCTGAGTTTTATAGTCACGCTTTGGAACATGCGCGAATTGGGTGTGGAGTGCGCGTGCATTCGGCTGTGCAGCATCACGCTATGACCGCAGGAGAAACGAGGTCCAGACTCGGAGAGCTTTTGTGCGTCCTGGAGCACTACTTCACCTGCACTGACAGTCGCCTCGCTGCGTCACCATGTGCTGCGGCGCACGCTCCTCCAGCTGCAGGCAATTTGGCAGTTCGGCATCCGACCGGAGGATGCGCCATCTCATAAATATGTCAATAGTTCTGCGTTCATTTTCACACACCAGAACCAGGTCTGGATGAGTTATGTTTTTTTTTCCTCTTCATTTGCGCTCTCAGCCACGCTGCTTCCCGCTTCCTCTGTTTTGACTCCAGCTGGTTACATCATCAAAAACAAGTGCGCGGTTGGCCGGTAGACCACAGATCTCTATCATAGGACAAATTTATATCATTTTTACTGTATATCGTTTATATCGTGCATTCCTATCTGTAACTGCTGGGTACCAAAAAGGTAATGGGGGTAAAAATTGATAGACGGGCTGAAGGACCTGCACACAAACATGCACTCATATTTCTCAACTGTTCTGTTAACATGTTCAACATGGGGCCTTCTTGGTTCAAAAGGGCCAATATTATGTGTTTCTCAGGCATATATTTAAATACTATACCATAATAAAGTATCTATGTCACCTTTAGTTGTTATTAGTTGTTATTAAAATGCTGTTTTTATGTTTAAATAGAAAATAAACTTATCTTCT
>NW_013952687.1:577065-585330 GCF_001266775.1 Austrofundulus limnaeus | reverse complement strand
GAATGAAAGTCAGTGCAAAGTCCCCATGAGGATAGAAGAACAAACGTCTCTGTGTGTATGTGAGGAGGGGACAGTCAGTGAGGAGACAGTCAGAGCACTGCGGGGAGGAAATCAGACAGTTCAGAGTTTTCCTCATGAGTTGTTGGGACAGCTACAGGTTTTTGGGTGTTTTGTTAAAACACAGATGGTACGTTTAAGTTTCCTGTTATTTTTGGGAGCTACAGGTAAAGTCTTGACGAGTTTGTTGCGGGTTTGGGGGAGTTTCAGCCCCCACCCCTTCTCCTCCTTTCTCTCTGTGTGTTTCCCCGCAGCGAAATTCAGGCTCTAGTGCTCCGACACTGCAGCAGCCGCGCACTGCTTTGAAATGTTTCTTTAGTTTGTTATAGGTACGCGCTATCATGCTAAAGCCAGAGTTCACTCCTCCCGACACTAAGAAAACAGGAGGGGAGTCAGCTGAGCTCCTGTGCAGCGGAGCACAGAGAGGGAGAGAGACGAAGTAAACAAACAAGCAGGAAAATGAAACTTATCGTCCTCATTTTTTTAACCGACCTCAAAATAACTTATCATGCAATTAATTGATTTATTGACTATTGCGACAGGCCTATTAGGAGCTCAGCAGACATTTTCACTTTCAGTTTCACTTGTTTTTTGCTTTGTTACTGCCGAGAGCCTGCAGGAGTTATGGGCGGGGTATGTGGGGTGAGGGGTGGGGAGGTGTACTCTGTGATGAGGAAGTTCAGCTTAAAGACACGTCCCAGGGTCGTTTCTGGTCCCAGAAGGCGTTTCTAGTCCCCACCTGTTGTTTTGCTCCTCAGCATGGCTGCCTAAAAACGCTGCAGGATTTCTGAAACATGCATGAATAAGTCTAAGCAAGGCTTTGGGCATGTTTTTTTTATGAGAGTATAACATGATACAAAACTCAAAAAAGTTGATTTTACAGGATATTGCCCCTTTAAAGTTCAAATTGTTTGATCAAAGCAGTCTAAAACTAACATTTTTATTCTTAAATTTAAAGTGGAGTTACCAGTTGACATGTTGTGCATGTCCTGCCTCTGAAGCTTTAACCTCGCTGCTGATAAGATGGTTTGTTTTTCTGTCTGCTTACAGGATGGTTATTGTTTATTTAAAATGAGACCAGAAGAAGACAAGATTTTTTTTTTACTTTTCCCTGTTGGCCTAGTCTGCGCTGAAACTGTGACCCCAAAACAGACATACCCCTAATAATGAGCCAATGGAAACTGAAACTGTTTTCCTTGCTTCAAGTTGTTTTTAGATTATAGCCTGGCTTAAATAGTTTTGCATATCTTTTCTTGCATGATAAACTCAATGTGTTTGACAAAAGTTTGATAAGTTCTGACTCAATGCTCACTGCAGCTTTAGCTATGCATTATTGTTCATCCACCCAGATCCAGCAGGACCCTCTGCTTGATTTAGTGGGGGCTGTCAACACCTCAGACGTTTGAAGTGATGAGGTATGTTTGGGTAGCGTAGCTGGCACCCAACGCTCTGAACTGGGCTCCTCCCCTATGTTCCGGTCCTGCAGAGGACACGGTTATTTCTGGGCATCAAGGTTAGGCAGGGTGGCATTTGAGACTTATGTCCAGGCGGAGCAATCAGAACACAGTGGATGTTTTCTGCTTTTTAACAGGCCCGTAGGAATAATCTGTGCTGTGGAAATGACTGTGAATAAGTTCTGCTATGCTCGCCTGATTATATGGATGTTTTTTTTCTGCCGAGTCAGCTGTTTGTTTTGGATGTACTGGACTGAACTGATGGCAGACGCATGAGCTGAACTGGTTGGTGTGTCAAGTTTGTTGACATCCACTTTCATACGGCACCTTTTCTTCTTGTCACTTTATTTTTCTCCAGTTTCAGTTCAGTAGAAAATAATGACACAATCACTTTTTTTATTGTGTGAAATGGATCTTCTAAGAGGTGATCACTGTCAGTTTTAGATTTTATAAATCAGAACTGTATCTAAGTGTAGCTCAGTAGATGCATGGAATTTGCAGCTTAGTATTTAATTTTAGCACCTTTATTATTTTGGGTCACGTTTTTTATATGTGTGTGTGTTTAGGAGTCACGTATCATTTATCTGTGCAGTAGGAGGCTTAGCTGCGTTTCAGTTTAATATTTTTGTGTCACTGCCGCAAATTCCTGTGTGGAAAATAAAAACAGTTGCACATCCTTTGAGCACATTGTTACGAAGGCTGGCACAAACCTTGAGCCGGTAACAGTTTCAGGATGTGGGACTAAACAGGAAATATTAATGAGCAATTCCTGATTTCATTACAGAAAATTTAAAGCTTCATCATCTTTAAGCTTTCTGCACAAGCACCTGTTAAATTCTTTAAAATATGTTCGGATAAAAATAATACCAACACCAAATTTGTCAGTTTTTTAAAAATTATTTATTTTTTAAATTTTCATTCAGTAGTGACTTGTAATGAAAAGTGAAATCACAGTTTGTATTGCCCAAACACGACTCTGGCTCCTGCTGGCGTCTAGCAACAACAAACATCCGCGTGGACTCTTATAACAGGGCTATTCAACTGGCGGCCCGTGGGCAACATCCAGCCCGCGAGTGACCGAAGTTCGGGCCGCTAATTGGTCCATTCATCTCTTAAGCCCAAACCCCCGGTATTCGACTTTAATTACTCAAAGTTATTTTAGTTAAATCTAGATGAATTTGGTGTCTACAGAAACATCAGAACCTTGGCTACAAGCTGGTAAAAACCATTTTTATGAACATCCAAGACAGTTAAAACTACAAGCAGTTGAAGATAAAACTATGAAAGTGAAAATAAAATTGGTATAAAAATTTTTCAAGTCAGAGATGTCAAAATATTTTGTGGTAACTAAGAGGCATAATATGTTTTTTTGTTTGTTTTATTATCACTACATTTATTAAATAGGGTTCTGTATGTTTTCATGATTAAATACAGCAAAATAAACTATTTCAAAGGTAACAGATCTTTGTAATACTTATTTATTTACATAACTTTAATTGCTGGAGATTCGGCCCCTGAGCTGTTGGTCTGCATTAACTGTGGCCTCCGAAGCAATTTATTTGAATAGCCCTGCTTTATGAGATAAATGTGTCAGCTAGGACTCATAGAAGCTAAGTAATCCTGTTGTGTGTAGACAGTTGGTCATTAGTGGCTGAATAAAGACAGCCTATTGCTTTACACTGGATAAATCTTTTTGTCATGTGTCCAAAATCAAGAATCAGAGAATCAGTCATAAACAGACATCAATTTGAATGATTTGATTAACAATGCAGAATTTATTTATTATTAATTTTCTCTGATGTTTCTCATTCATTGACAGCTGAAGTGTAGTTTTATTGTTTAATTTGCCAACTTGTACTATTTTATTACTCATACACATCATTGTACACACATATAAGACATTCCGTTAAATATGTATGTAAACTAGGGAACATTGGTTTTATTTCTATTCACTTCTCAAGACACGCTGGAACTGTTTTTCTCTTTCTGTACTTACCCAAACAGAGGTAAGGGATATTTCAGCCCTTTCAGAATGGACAAACTGGTTACTATGAACAATGTTATCTCTCTTTCTTGACCCAAACAAGACCATGAATGGAAACGTTTCATAAATTTTTACATTGCAGTCAGTTTACAGTTATTTACACAGAATTCAGTGTTTTTGCTTGGACAGATAGCTTTAGCAGCTCACTATAGCAGTTTGAGTTTAATTTATGTAATTTTCACCAAGAGAACCATATATGTCTGTGTGACATTAAAGTAATTTTTCATAAAACAGTGTTCTAATAAACTGGAACAAAGTTTTTGTTACCAGACTTTACTTTGCATCATTTTAGGGATGCACTGAAATGAAAATTTCAGCCGATATCGATATCTAATATTCATATTGGTTTTATGGATGATAACCAATATTTACAGATATTACACAAACACACAAATTATTTTATTCATATGTCTATGCACAAACACACTCGTGTTTTTATTTTATTTTATTTATTTTTGATATCATAAAAACAACCAGACCACTGCCTCTTTACTTCAGTTATTCCTGGCTGTGCAGTGTCACTAACACTATCATGATCAAACAGATAACACTTGACCAAACATCTCCCCTCCTGAAACAGAAAGACAAATGGCAACAAGCTGAAAATCAATATTAGACGTTAATATGGGCCCAGTTTTACTTATTGGATCACTGCCAGTGTTAATGCCAATATATCGTGCATCCCTACTTTATTTTATTTTATACATGTAGATTCCAGTCAGCTGTCTATAAACCGGAGAAAAAATATTAGCCACCATTAAAAAAAAACAATTGTTTGAATTCACAAATTTTATATTGATAGATCTGAATTCATCAATCTATAAATGATTATATCTGGTTAATAGATCAAAATTAATGCAATATATTTCATTTATTAGCAGAGTTTTTCTTCATTCTGTTTAAAATTTAAATCCACTTTTGTTCTCTATGAAAGAAAAGTGTGACTGATTAACTGAATTTTATCATTTGTAAATGATGGCAGTTATTTTTTTAAACTGTAAGAGAGTCTCTTAATATGTGTTTCCCTTCAGCAGTGTAAGAATAATGTTTAGATGTTATTTTAGTGCTGACGTAAGAGGTACCGCCCCCAGGGGTGTGCCCAAGGTATTCTATAAATATTATGGTTTGCAAAGGCCATGTAGGACTCAACATCAGCAGAAGCAAAGTTAGAAGTCATTTTGATTAGTCTCAGGGCCACAAACACAGGCTCTGATGAAATGAAGTTTTTAGATCAGGAAATAAACATTCAGTACGTTTACATGGACATAAGTAATCGGATTAAACGGTCGTTCGGAATAAAAATGCGTCATGTAAACAGCCCGTTCGGATTATTCTGATCCGATTGAGCTCGATCCGAATGAATTTTTAATCTGAATGAAAGGGGTGGGTTATGCCGATTGATAATCGGAATGACGTGCATGTAAACACTTATTCGGATCATCTTATTCTGATTGTAGAAAACTGAACTGAGTGCGCATGTCTGCTGACTTTCATTCACCCAGATCTGCTCTTAAGAGGAGGTGGGACAGCAGTGCTGTGCTGCGCCGCGCAGAACTTTTCCTCCACGCACTCTTAACAGATGAAAAAGGAGACAAACAGCAGACGTTGCTTCGCCAAAAATAAAAATAAAAAACACGTATTGCCTCATCTGCAGCTCAACCGAGGAGTAACGACGTCTCTACCCTCTACCGTTATTAAAAGCTGACACGGGTCCATCCTGAAGAAGAGCTTTGTTTACGGTTGTAACACAGAAGTAGAGCTGAAAGTTTACAGCACTGCACATGTCCGGACTTTTATTCTGAATAAAAGTCCAGTGCATGTAAACACTTTTCATAATCAGATTGTGTCCATGTAAACAGTACATTCGGATTATTTAATCCGAATACATTTCAATCCAATCAAAAAATTTTGTGCATGTAAACATAGCTAATAACTGAGAACTGGCTTTAGGTTTCCTGCACATTTTTTGGGCTTCCATTTTTTTTAACATTGTCTAACACCTTGATCCCATTTTTTTATATAATTTAGGTCTCTGTTGTGCTGCTGATGTTACACAGTCAATATTTAATTAGATAGATGTAGCAACCGTTGTTTAGATATAGTTAAAGGATCTGTGGTAAACTTGTTGCTTAACTTGTTTTCCTGTCCTTTTTTTTTCTCCATAGATAAATCAAGCTGGTGTGCAAATGGTGACTGTTAGAGAAGTTTCTAATCTGGGACATTTTTTCCCTAAACCCACTCTGTGCTGACAAGGATTTTCCTACAAGGATCTGGATGGTCTACCTCCACACGCCTTTTTATCTACCTCATATCTCGTCCACTCATGCTACCTCAGCTCATGTTGTGTTAAAGTTATCATCCGGCAGCTCAGAAGGACAAGCAGATCCTACACTATCACCAGGTCCCTGGTATCAGTCGACCTGTCCTGTGTATTACAGTTAACCAGCACTCTTTATCAGTATCGTAAACTCCTGAGCAGAATGGCATTCCTATAGGAGCCATGTTGCGCCCAGGTTTGTGATGTCCGAGCTCTGCAACGGACCAGGACCAGTGGAAGAACAGGGGCGGAGTCGCAGAGACGTTCCCCGGTTTGTGATTGGGTGTGAAGATGATGAGCAAGACATGGACCAAATGGATGCTGGTATGAAGAAAGAGACATTTCGGGAAGAAAACATGGAGGATGATGATGAAAATGAGTCGGTAAGTAACGGGTGCAAACTGATGAGATCCGTGTGTATAAGTTAGCTTTACTACTACATTGCACATTTTTAAATTCAACATTTATATTTTAAAGTGACCAATATTGATGAAGATTCAGTGCAGCTTTACACAAATAAACATAACTAACAATTATTCATAATTGACATAAACTGTTGGTCATTTTGTAGCCTGAGAAGTAAACAAGCCAGAACACAAAAACAGGAAAGGTCTAATTGAAACTGGAGAAGGGGAAAACGATATGGAGTGGATAAATAATCATATTGAATACACATGCTATTAGGTAATCTGTTCATTTTTTATTGTTTTTTTCTTTCATTGTAATGAAAAAACAACAATCTCATCAACAAAAGGCAAATTATAGGCTGTAATATTATAAAAATCTGTTTTAAAATATATATTTTTTAGGATAAGAAGCAATAAATGGTTCTTTTTTTAACATGCCATGTGTGATGCAGTTTTACAAGAATTGTGGCATTTAAAAAAAAAAAAAAAAGAATGAAACCCAACTTCTGATGAAAGTTCACAGCTGTGCCTCAGGCTTGGGGAGGAAAAAAAACTCAATAATCCCCAAAAATGTTACAGAAAAGATTTAAATCTTGTTAAAGGACAAAAACTGATTCAAAGTTTTCTCCCAAGTAAAGGTCACTCTGTAGCTTACATTAAAATGGTCTAATGTGTGCAGTGGTCATTTTAGGAGAAACTTAGGCTTTGTGTACTCTACTCTGGAAACTTTTTAAACAGGTATTTTTTCTCTGTTTATATGATAATCAGTTTATATCAAATACCATTGATGTCATAGATTTCTTTTTCAAGGCAGGTCTGGGCTTGAAGGCAACCTAAAGTTCATGTTTATGGACTTGTAGAAAACAGGAGTACCCAAAAAAGCCTGTACATGTGTTTTCTTCAAGAACTCTGTGACAGATGGATAGCTCCTATAAAAAGAAGTACATCTAGAGCTGGAAAATATTTGTAATGGGTTGAATGGATACTGTAATTTGACCTAAGGAGTGAATGTGTGTACATTTTCTTTTCTGTCATTTCCTATAAGGAAATGCTTAATTTGTTTTTTTTCTGCCCTCGCCTCCTCTAAATACCTTACTATGCTTTTGTTTAGTAACAGTAATTATTTTTACAATCACCTAAAAAAACTTTTTGAACTTTTTTGATGCAAATAAATTTGATAATTAAAACCTTGTTCTTTTAATTATTTCATCATTTATTTTCCTCAGATTGTTGGTATTGTTGCACATAATACCTTTACTGAAACATCTAAAACTTACCTTATTTGATGATACTACTATAAGTGAAATTATGAGGTTTCTTACATTGTACCTACGTGATTCAGTCACTAACACTCGTGTCTTTTCCTCTAGCTGTCAGAGCGACAGATTGTTGTGGGCATATGTTCAATGATGAAGAAGTCCAAATCAAAACCCATGACTCAGATCTTGGAGAGACTTTGTAAGTTTGACTACATTGATGTGGTCATCTTTCCTGAGGAGGTGATTCTGGAGGAACCAGTGGAGAAATGGCCAGTCTGTGACTGTCTCATCTCATTCCATTCAAAAGGTAAGATCAACAAGTGAATCTGTATCTATTAGGGTATCTGTTGCTTTCTGAGCTTTACCCACAACAATAATATGAAGTCTATTTGCACGTTTGATCCTGTTAGGTATTTGAATGATGGCTGATGCACTAAAACAATGATTGCTTTAAGTAACTTCTGCTAAAGATGGAATTAGACCTGTGGACATACACTCACCGTGATAGTGTAGGATCTGCTTGTCCTTCTGAGTGTATATATACAAATTAAGTGTATATATACACTCACCGGCCACTTTATTAGGTACACCTGTCCAACTGCTCGTTAACACTTAATTTCTAATCAGCCAATCACATGGCGGCAACTCAGTGCATTTATGGTGCGTTCACACCGAACGCGATTTCAGCTTCAAAATCGCAGCCAACGCTGAAGTTTGAAGCTTGTGC
>NW_013952687.1:567612-575149 GCF_001266775.1 Austrofundulus limnaeus | reverse complement strand
GTCTTTATTCCTTAAATGTTTTCTTACCAGGCTTTTGATGCTGTATTTATGCTCCATAAGTAAAAATCCCCTTCCAAAAAAAAGTTGATGAAGTTGGACAAAGATGGAGTCACTTTTTCCACGAGATATTTTTTGCCCTCTATTTAAAGACATGTTTGAGTATTGCTCACAGAGTTGTGGGAACACGTTGGTTTTTTGTCATTTTAACTGGAAACAGAAAAGGGCAATATTTACTAGAAACATGTTCCTACCTGTCACTGGGGATGGACATTTTCAGCAGACACTCTCCAGAATTATCTGTAATTACTTAATTTTTCTTTGAATATCACTCCTCTTGCACTTACCAGCCGTTCCAAACACAAGACCAACTTACAGCAATTATGCCTCTCACAGCCTCTGCTTATTTCATCCTTTACTCATACAGGATTAATTAATACACAAGCACGATTGTTGACACAACAAGCTGTTTAAAAGGAGAGAAATCCGTTAACAAGCCTTAATTGCAGCTGCTTCATCATTTAGGACTGTTTACTGTTGGAGATGGTAAACTTTAATTAACTCCAAACCAAACCAAAGTTCTGCAACTCAAAACCCCTCTAATGAAACAGAGGCTTTGACGTGTAATTTTATAAGTCAAGAATCTTGATATTTCTACATTTTTGTCGGTCCAGTGGCTCGTCATGGAGGGAGATGCCTTTATTCTGACAGTAAAACTAAGCTCCAGGACCAAAGCTTCCTCTTCATAATCCTTTCAAAATAAGATACAGTGACAGGAACTTGCTGGGATGCTTGGAGTTATTTTTTATTTATTTGCCATTTTGGGACATGGGCCCTGGTGTTAAAAAAATATTAATGTTGGGATGTTTGCATTAATTCATCAAATTCACCTTTTTGAAAAGCGCTGCCCATTCTATTTATCTACTGCATAAGAAAAGCAGCACAGGGATTGAGAAGATCGTCTTTAGACTTCAACAGTATAATTCACAGGTCAGACAGAAAACTGTGTTAATGTGACTAAGTGTTTTGTTCCTGCTGTGAGTATTTAACACACTAATAAAATAGAAAAATTCTAAACTAATTAGAGGAATGTGTTTTGTTTTGGTTTTAGGTTTTCCTCTTGATAAAGCTGTGGAATATGCCAAGCTCAGGAACCCACTGCTCATCAATGATCTCAACATGCAGTATTTCATTCAGGACAGGTACAGTTGGAGCGAGAACACGCAGTTCAGGAAAATAAAAGGAGTACACAAATTTTCTGCTGAGTGCATTTTATTTTGAGCTGCTCAAACATAACACAAAAGCAACACAATGCAGACCGCACAAATGTACAGGACGATGTTGACTGAGTTTAATCCCACGTTAGGAGAGAAGTGTATCGGATCCTTCTGGAAGAGGGCATCGACTTGCCTCGTTACGCCGTGTTAAACCGAGACCCTGACAATCCTGAAGGTGACAAGTTTTTATTTTTTTGGTTTTGCTGTTTAAAAATAGCTACTCAAAAAATATTAAACATGACAAAGACTTGTTTTATATACACGGCCTCCCTTTGAAAACTCCTTTTTGAAGTTTAAAACCCCTGAACTGGTAAAATGCCAGCATATAAGAATGTATTATAGCATATATTACCTTCTGCTCTAAAGATTTTGAATCAGAAGATATTTTGCCATCTTTAAGTAAGACTTGATGGTTTGGGGTTTATTTGCCCAACACTGCTTTAGTTTTGCAACATATAAAGACAAATTATAAGAAATATGGTTTAAATCTCTAACAGCTGGAGATTGGTGGTTTTCTGGTGAGCTGAGTTTAACCCTCTGGTTTGACTCTGTGTAGAGTGTAACCTGGTGGAGGGGGACGACCATGTCGAGGTGAACGGGGAGGCGTTTCCTAAACCTTTTGTGGAAAAACCTGTGTGTGCAGAGGACCACAACGTCTACATCTATTACCCTACGTCTGCAGGAGGAGGCAGCCAGAGGCTCTTCAGAAAGGTAGCTGTCTTAGCGGCTATACAAATTTGTTGAGGATTGGGTTTTTTTATACATCTTGAAGAATATTAATAGTTTCATTGACATTTTTTTAGTCTTTTTCCTTTAATTTTTTTAAAATAAAAAAATCAAAGGAACATTTCTTGAAGGCACATCACCAGCCACCTATACCAGCCACCTATTATGCCTACATTTTAAAAAGAGATCATCTTTTCTTTAAAAATAATTGAAAATAATGTTACGTAGGGTGCCACACTCAGGATACGTGTTGTGAATGACTCTCAGCTACTACCACATCTAATTTTACCACATTATCTGTAAAACTCACCGAGTTATAGCAACTTTTGTGTTGCCAGATTTGAATTAGGTTGACTTCAAAAGTAATGAGTTTTAAATGCAAATTCAGTTATTACTTTCATTAAAATTTCTCCACTGGTTTATGAGATATTTTGCTAACAGACAGACACAGGCAAAAACATTTTCTGCTGCCTTTCACCTTTCAGCAGCAAGTGATAAAGTAAAAAAGTATTTCTACCGCTACTTCTCCTGTGTAATGAAGCAAATTGATATAAAACTCAATGAAAGTTGAATTCCCGTCAACAACCCTTTTCCCTGGCTCTGTTTGTTGTAGATTGGGAGTCGCAGCAGTGTGTACTCACCAGAAAGCAGCGTACGAAAAACTGGATCCTACATCTATGAGGAGTTCATGCCAACAGACGGTACAGATGTGAAGGTACTGTTTGTGTTTTGATACTGCTGGCAGCACAGGATCAGACTGTACTGGTAAAGTTGTAGAATCATCTGACATAATCTGTTGTGAGAAGGTTTTTGTGACTGTTTCAGGTTTACACAGTGGGCCCAGACTATGCCCATGCTGAGGCCAGGAAGTCCCCAGCCCTGGATGGGAAGGTGGAACGAGACAGTGAGGGGAAAGAGATCCGTTACCCCGTCATGCTCACCGCCATGGAGAAGCTGGTGGCCCGAAAGGTCTGCCTGGCTTTCAAGGTAAACTGGACTCTGTTAGTGAATATGATTGAAAAAAAAAGTGACAGGAACGTTAAAACATCTGCTTTATCTGTGAGTTTGTAGTTCTCTGGGTGCCGCTGTTAAATGTAGAATTGTGTTTTTTTCCTCTGCAACAGGACTTCCTAATGTCAAACACATTTTAAAATCCAATATATCTTTAAAGTAACTATTGTAAATACATGAACATTTCAAATGCAAAAAAAAAAAAAATCATTTCTGCTGTCAAAGTAAAGAACATATTTCCTTATTGTTTTTTTAATTTAAGTAATTAAGTTGTGAACAAATGCTATTAAAACATTAAAAAGCTCCAAGTTTTCCTTTTCATGCCTTCTATGCGCCTATATTGTGTCAGCCATCTTGAAACAAGTTGACTTCAAACATTATTTGGGTGTAGATGATTATTTTTTAAATCAATCCATTTGTTTTGCAGACAGTGTTTGTATTAGTTGTGTTTCCATCACATGCATAATTTCACATTACTGATTTTTATTTTCTCTCCTTTTAAGCAAACAGTTTGTGGGTTCGATCTGCTCAGAGCCAACGGTCATTCTTATGTCTGTGATGTGAACGGATTCAGTTTTGTCAAAAACTCAATGAAGTACTACGACGACTGTGCCAAAGTCCTGGGGTAGGTAGAACCAGATGTCAGGGTTTAATTAATCTAGAGTTCCAGCTCTGAGAGTCCTGTTTTCAGCATTAAAACTTGTTCCTCTTCTCTCCGGCAAAACAATTGAAGCTTGATGAGTGAAGACTTGTAAAGTTTATGAAATTTTATTTTCATTCAAAGGCAGCGAGTTACATGTATGTAAATGTACAGGGCAGTAAATTCAATTTTAATATGACACTTTAATGTTGCTTTTGTCTTCTTCACCAGAAACATGGTAATGAGGGAGTTAGCCCCTCAGCTGCACATCCCCTGGTCCATCCCCATGGAGGCTGAAGACATCCCCATTGTCCCGACAACCTCAGGAACCATGTATGTCCTGACACTGCACAGGAGTGATGAGCATTCCTGGACAGTTTCACTCCTGGAGAATAATTTAATGACCATTGTAAAGTTGGTTTGATCTTTATACTTTCTCTGTGACCTCATTTATTTTTTATTTGAAGGAATAGTTACATAGTTAATCATGGCTGAATGATAACCCAGACGGTCCATCACAGGGCTGCATCAAGGCAAACAAATCTGATGCTCTCATCTAGTAACTGTTTAGAGTTGCCAGTTAAACTAAAGTGCATGTTTTTAGACTGTGTAAAGAAATCATAGTACCCAGAAAACCCAACCATACATGCACCGGGACAGCAGGCAAACTCCACACAGACAGGCTCCAGCAAGGAGTCGACCTGAAACTTTGTTGCTGCAACACAAAATTACCATTGCAGTGTTGATATTTTACACAATGACACTGCAGTGATAATTATTTGCAATAAAATGCTGCAACCAAAAAGTATTTAAGGCTTCAACAAATTGTGTTTAAATAGAAGAAAAGAAAACAAAATTAATTTACGTACATATCTAATAAAATGGGTATAAACCTTAGAGTCAGTTTTACATCTAAAAGTCTACATGTTTCCCCCCCTTAATAATTAGGGTATGGAGAATAAATCTCATTGACCAACTATTTCCTATAATTACTTCAATTAATCAAACAGTTATTTCAGAAAAAAATGGTGACAACCAAAATTGGAAGTGTTGATTAAGTGTTAATATTTGTGTGTTTTATTATGAAATATAAAATATGTTTTTTGCATATTGTCTTCCTGCCTTATTCTTCGTTTTGTTTTTCAGGATGGAGCTGCGCTGCGTCATTGCCATCATTCGCCATGGAGACCGAACACCAAAGCAAAAGATGAAAATGGAGGTTCGTCATCCTCTGTAAGTCTCTGATTTTGATCTTTTATTTGAAGACACAGATTGTACATTCTAATTTAGTTCTTTACACTCTACTGGGAAAGAAAGTTGAGAAGTATTAAAGTCCTGTCACTATAAAATTTTAGACAACTTATTCCAACTATGAAAATTTTGTCCTACACCAAAAATGTCTACACTGAATATAGTATAAAATCTACATGAACATATACATACCATAATGCTAACAATAGATCAAATATTTAACCTATATAAGAAATTTAGTTAGAGCAAAATTTCCACTGGGTGTAACTTGTTCTTGATATTTTTTCTTTATTTTGAACAGATTCTTTGATTTGTTCAAAAAATATGAAGGATACAAGAAAGGCAAATTAAAGCTGAAAAAGCCAAAACAGCTGCAGGTGAGTTTAAATTGCAGACCTCTTTTTTATGTGCTCAAGTTTGCATGTTCAGACTGAATTCTCTTTAAATAGTTATTTAGACAAGATTGTTTACTACATTTATACAGGTAAATATTATTTTTTGCTTGGCTGTCCAATAATACACGCAGCTACTCTGAATCTATCCCGTGTAAATAAAACATTTTAAAGCTAGCTTCATTACTACTGATTTGTTTTTCTCCTCTGTGTTCTCCTGGTCTATACTGATCAGTCTGGACCTGTGCAGGGTGTGTGCTTGTTCTGGGGAGTTTTCAGAGATAAGTTTCCACCTAAGTGTTGGAGTCACTGTGTTTCCAGGAAGTGCTGGACATAGCCCGTCTCCTGCTGGTTGAACTGGGGCAGCACAACGACTGTGAGATTGAGGAGAAGAAGTCAAAACTGGAGCAGCTCAAGACGGTTTTAGAAATGTGAGTGATGTTTCACAACAACACATATGCTTTCAGTCACTACACTCTGGTTTTTGGCATCGGCGTTCATCAACAGATCCTGCACCATCTGCGTTTGATCAGGGCTCAGTCAGCTTTCTCGTACTCATTTCCACACATTCACCATGAAAACGCTTCATCCCTTTCTCGTCTTGACTTTTAACTGTGTTTTTGTTTCTTCTCTTTCCCCTCTATCCCTCTTTTCTTCTGCCCACCCGTCTGTCCTTCTCTGTCTCCAAAAGGGAATCCAGCTTGAATGTCAATCAGTACGCACCCTCTCCCTTCTCACTTTAAAAGATTTACTGCCCTCCTTTTCTTTGTCCACATTGACCGTGTGTACAAAGTATTAGGAACATAACTCTTTTTTTTTTTCTTTAACACGGACCAGTCAGGCCAATCTTGGCACAAGCTGGTGATTTTTTCAAGTTTCACCCATTAAAGATGTATTTTAGGCAGTATAAATGGATAAATGAGCTAATCTAACTATGATTGGTACAAGACATTTATGTTCAAATTTAAAGGGTATTCCTAATGTTTTGTACACTTACTGTTTTATTTTCTTTAAGTTTCATTGATTTTTAGCCATTAACACTTGACACATACACAGTCAAATGAGAATTGTACTGTGTTTTCTGGGTGTGTAGATCAGTGTGTGCTCTACTTCTCATTGTGCATGCTGTCCTTACCACCCGTCAGCTGGACTCTTAATCTTCTAATGTCCTCTCACTGCTGGTTCTTATATGCATTTATATAATTTTTTTACTATTTCATTGGCTGTTTTTTTTTTTTTTTTTTTCAAATTAGGAGTATATTGTAAAAATAGTTTAGACTCGGTGGGTATTGAATTCATGCATTCCTCTGCCTACATTAGCTGGCACATATTCAAAGGAGCCCATCTCACATATTGCTGTTAATGTCACTGTTGTAATTTACAGTATAATTGTAAGATTTAAATTTTCTTTAACTCTGACCCTACCACTTACATGTTCATTGGAGTTTTCCCTGGTAGATGAGTGGGTATCTTCCCTGTGCTTTTGGGTGGAGAGGATCCAGTAGTTATTGTTTGTGCCAATGTGCTCTACAGCAGTTGAGAGTACCTAGTCCTTTCAAGGGATGCTGGAAGGAGCTCCAGCTGGGGGCTTTATTATTCTGCTGGGAGACTTTAGTACCTACATACGTAATGATAGTGTAACCTGGAGGTGTGTGATTGGGACAAATGTCCTCTCTGATCTGAACCTAAGTAGTTTTCTGTTATTGGATTTTTGTGGTACTTATTGTCTGTCAAAAATGAATACTATGTTCAAACATAAGGGAGTCCAAAGTCGCACATGGCACCAGGACACCTTAGGCTGTAGACTGATAAGCTTTGTAGCTGTATTATCTGATCTGCAGTAATATGTGTTGAACATTTGGGTGAAGAGAAGAGATAAGCTATGAACTGATCACCACTTGGTGGTGAGCTACAGTCCTCTCTAAAAGTATTGGAACAGCAAGTCAAATTCCCTTGTTTTTGTTGTACACTAAAGACATTTGGGTTTAGGATCAAAAGATGAGCATGAGACAAGTTCAGAATGTCAGCTTTTATTTCCAGGTATTTACATGTAGATGTGTTAAATAGCTCATAACATACCACCCTTTGTTTGAACCCACCCATTTTTCAATAGAGCAAAACTGGTGGAACTTGAGTGTGCTTTTCCAGGCCATGTCCAGTCAATTTTTCTTCTTACTACAGATGGACTCTAGTCAAGGTGTAGAAACAGCAGGCATAAAGAGAAATGGGAGGGCCCTACATTC
>NW_013952687.1:550791-567477 GCF_001266775.1 Austrofundulus limnaeus | reverse complement strand
CTTTAAAAAAATTACAAACGTATGTTTTCTTTTGTCAGTATGGACTACTAAGTGTAGATCAATGAGGGAAATTAAGAAAGTATATATGATTGTAGCATCAGGCTGTAACTTAAAATATCAAAATATGGTATTGAATACCTTCAGAAGCTACAGAGACTCCTTCAGTTGTAATTGGTTTAAAATGTTTTGTTAAGGTTTACAAGGACTGTAACACCTTGGGAGTTTGTTTAGTCCCAGAAATACACCAAGAAACAAGCCTACTTGCAGACTTTACCCCACAGCTCTTCATGTTTTAGTGCTTGACATGTTACAACAATCAAGAGGCGCACAAATAAAAAAAGTGACACAAAAGTGCTCCATGCAATGGGTTTGGTCAAAAAAGAAAAGTTTGACTTGCCCCATTGTTCTTAATATTTAGAATAGTGAGGATAAGCCTCTGTAATTCATTTGCATTTAATACTTACTTTATAGTTTGTAAACAGTTTTTACATAATTTCTCTCCACTATTATTTACATCTCCAAAGTTTTCTCCTTAGGTTAAGAAAACGTTTTGTCTTGAACTCATTGCTTACACCTCTTAAACCAGAAGGCTCCACTTTTTATCTTTGATCTTCTCACACCTCCTTGGATTCCCTCCCTCTCATTTCTTTATCCTGTTTCAGGGTCCAGCACCACATGACTTTGTCAGAGAACATGTTGTGCTCCTTACTCAGCAGGATTTGTTCATTCTTTAACACTGCTAAACTTGGTGGCATCTTTCCCATGCACACTAAATCTATGTCCAGAGTTTTATTAGAGCTACTAGTTTTCAAGTGTTTAAATCCACAATATCCTAAAATAACTAAATCTTATTAAACCTCCTGCTAATATTAAAGCTCCTGCTGGTATTGGGAGTGTGTTGGAACAGCATAACTGGTTTAAAAGTTGATGCATTGATTTTTTTATCCGATTTTTAAGCTTGTTTAATAACAAAACAAGGAATGAAAGTCAGATGTGTATTTATGTTGCACATTCAAACATGTTTAAAGATAAGATGAACACTGTTGTCTGCCTGTGTGCATATAAACTCTGTCGTGTTTGCTTGATGTGTGTGTCCAATCCCTCCAGGTACGGTCACTTCTCAGGTATCAACAGGAAAGTTCAGCTGACCTACCTTAGAAACGGACAACCTAAAGCCTCAAGTGAAGAAGAAGGTAGTGAGAAACACACACAGTTTGTCCAGTGTTTGTGTGTGAACAAATAAAGAAATATGAGCATAATCAGGTTCAGCAGGAAAAATGTGAAACAAACTAATATGTTGATGGGGTGGTCAGGAGGTTATCTACTAATTGGAGGGTTGCAGTTGATTTCCAGCCTCTGCAGCATGTCAGAGTGCCTTTGAACTCGACACTTCCCCAGTACACTTATTGGTGTATAAGTGAGACTTTCAAAGTGCTGTATTATATATAATACTCATTATGTACAATACAAGGGTGTCAAATTGATTTTCACTGAGGGTCACATGAGCATTATGGTGGCTCTCAAAGGGCCATTTATAATTAACTTCAACATTTTGTGTTTAACTTTGACTAAATACAAAACGTCACAATCCTTGACTAATTACTGCTAACAAACAATAGCTGAGCTCTATATGGTATTTCCTGCATAGAAACAGTGTTTAGCACGTCCTCTTATAAGCACTTAAATGTGCTATGACTGGCTGACTAATGTGAAATAAACAATGCAGAAATACTAATAAAAGTAAAAGTTTGAGAGTTTCACTCACTGAGTTGTGGTGAGTACATGCCCTCTTGAATTCTGAACCGGACTAGCTGGAGTTGCAAGGAATTCCCATTGGCGGGGCGTTTAAGTTTAAATTTACAGCTTGTATGTGGGAAATTCCCACTTCCCATTTCAATTGGGCTGCAGCAAAAGTAGTTGATGAAAATGCAGCTAAATGGAGATTTTACATGGCGAGTTTCACTGGCTACCGGCTACTTTTGAACCCTGTGAACCTCCACCTAGTGCTGGGATGCCATTATTTTGTGGGTAAAATAATTAACATTCATTATAAGAGATCGTTTATGGTCAATAACAAGCAATGAAAGCAGCATACACTACATTATTACGTCTTTGAAGTTCTCACGGGCCACATTTGACCCGTGGGCCTTGAGTTTGACACGTGACATACTAGAACAGTAAATGGGTGAATGAGAAATATTGTAAAGCTGTTTGCAAGGATAAAAAGGTGCCATACAAATGTGCATTATTTACTATTTAAAACATAAATTATTGCTCAATTAATAAAACTTGTTTGACTTGTTAACAATGGCTGTAGCCAGAAGCTATATATACAACCGCTGGCAAAACTTATGGAATCACCGGCCTTGGAGGATGCTCATTCAGTTGTTTAATTTTGTAGAAAAAAAGGCAGATCACAGACATGACAAAACTAAAGTCATTTCAAATTCCTCAGAATTGAGTGATTCTGCTTGGTCTAAAAAATTAAAATAATTAACCGTTACTGACTACCACAATTTTTTTTCTTGAGTTCTTTTAGTGTTTCTTAAAGCCAGAAAATTGCCAGTTGAAATGACTTTTGTTTTGTGTCATGTCTGTGATCTGCTTTTTTTCTACAAAATTAAACAACTGAATGAACATCCTCTGAGGCCGATGATTCCATCATTTTTGCCAGGGGTTGTAGATGTAAGACTAGGGTTGTTGTTTGACACAATTCAGTTCAGTTTGTGGACTTTAGTCAGTGAAAAATGAAAGTAAGTGCAGCGTAAGACTCATCTTTTTGGACTGACGTGTGGGTAGCATTATATCCTACCAAAATAAAATGGGAAGTAAAATCCAAAACAAGGAACCCAGATCAAAGACTAAATGCTCAGAACAAGACTAATCAAAAACAGGCGCAAACTGGGCTGTTCTCAAAAGAAATAAGGTTTACACAAGACTTAAGTCAAACCCTGATGAACTCTGACACAAAGTCTGTGGAGTTTGTTTTAATGTTGGCAAAAAACAAATTAAAAAAACTTCTTTTGTGCCCCGTTGAAAAAAAACTACAAGAAAAAGCAACACAATTTAAAATATAACCAATGTTTTTATTGTTGGTTGATGGAAAAAAAACTAAGTTTTAAATGAACAGTATTCAATTAAAAAAACATAGTAGATAGTTTTTAGAATTTCCAAAAAAATGTATGAGTTTTTGTGGTCTCTTTTAGCAGAAGAAAGTAATTAAAGCCCCACTATGCTCTGAGGTTTTATTGTCTTTGTTTTTTTTGCAATAAAGGAAGGTAGTCAAATTACTGAGGACAATTTTAATAATCTTCCGTTTGAAAAATAACCCTGTTCTGATTAAATTACAGGATAAAGTCTGCAGTCTTGTTTTTAATCTCAGTGAAATCAAATAATTTGCCATTAGTTCATTTTCTCTGCATTTGAAGAAGAATCCAGATGGAAAACATACCACCAATGAGGTAGAATTTCTTTAAGAATATTGTTTTTAGAGATATGTTCAATGTTTTATATAAAAAAGAACAATACAGAATTCCTATTTACATCAGGCAAAGGGACTTCAATGACATTAGCACAATCTCAAAATAATTACCAAAATAAAAGCTCAAGCTTAAAAAGAATTACCAGCTAAACTGATGACATGAACTAGAAAATTAGTTGTAGTAAGTTAGATGCCTTCAGGTCACGAGGCAAACATTATGGCAATTTTAGGACTCAGTAATATCAAAGATAATACAAATGCTCATTTTCTTTGTACAGCTTTCACTTCTTTCATATAAAGTTGAAATGACTCATTTTCATTCATCCGGTCAATTTCTTAGACAGTTTTCTTGGAGAAAGTTGCAACATAATTCAGTGTCCGTTTTTTGTTGTTTTTAAAAAAATGAAAACTCCTTGCTGTTTTTCCAGACTGCAAGAAGGACGGTCCGTCTCTGCTGCTGGTGTTGAAGTGGGGAGGGGAGCTGACGCCGGCAGGACGGGTTCAGGCTGAGGAGCTGGGCAGGGCCTTCCGCTGCATGTACCCTGGAGGTCAAGGTATCAAACACAACTCACTGTATGCTGTCATCATCTGCTTAGATGTTATTTCCACAGTTGTTTTTCATCTTTTTTCTACAGGATATACATTTATTTTTATCAATCACACTTTGTATGAAATTACAGTTACACTTCAAACTGTGTTCAAGAAGAGAAACAGATTTGCACCATCCACCAGTCTTTTTATGTATATTTTTATTTGCCATATCTTCATTTACAGCCAGAGTTTTTACTTTTAATTTGCACCACTTGCCATGTTAGCACATCATTTTGCCCTATTCACTATTATACAATGTATGTCACATTGAGTGAGTGGATTTTATTTTAAAAGGTAGGACCCTGAATGCATGCAGAGGCAAGGAGGTAAAAGTTAGAATTTATTTACTAGTGAAAACATAAAAACTGTTGTGGAAGTAAACTATAAAACAGAAACCAATAACTACAAACTGGAAACAACGTATCAGAACAGACCTTTTGCAGACAGAACCATAGAAGACAGATTTATGCCAAATTGAGTCAAACAACAAAAAGGGGTCAGTCTAAGTGGCTGAAATGAAAACACATGTACATAGAAGCAGGTGGGTGTGGCAGAAGCAGGAACAAAACTGAACTGAACAGTCTCATCAGAAATACTCACAATAGAACCGAATACAGACCTAATAAGGCAGAGATCCTAACAGAGTATAGACAATAATATTTTATTTCCATCAGTATTGTTTTAGAAGACTTGCTGCAAAAAATAAATTAAGATGAGTTTGGGATAGTGTGCAGTGTAATAAGACTTAAATAATTCACCTCAGCTTTTCTGTTGCGCAGCTGTTGCATCTGTTAGTTGACAGATACAAGAATTAAAACTAATATGAAGTTTCTACTCCGTTGTATGTCAAACATGCATAAAGTCAGTTATGACGTTTTCATAGAACAGTTGAGTTGCTGAATGACACCTTTGTTGAGCTGTAATTTCCAATAGATTTAATAATTGTTGTTAGTTAAATGACATGTCTTTAAAAACAGTAGTTAATGAGTTAAATCTCCTAGGATCCATATGTTTCTCACTTGTGCCACTAGCAAATATTAGCATATTTATATCTGAATATCCCCCCGATGCCCTCTTTATTGATTTTATTTATAACTGTTAGCCAAAGGTCAGAAACATACTTATAGTTGAATGAGAGCACTTACAATTCACCAACAATCAAGCAAAGGCAAAATGTGATGAAGTAGGTTCAAAGGTCGACCTTCAATTCAGATTATGTTATCAATCACTGACTTCAGCATTTTGCAACCTTTAAAGCCAAAGATAAAAGAGTAAAGCAGATCTAAGGATGGAGAGGAGGCTGAAAGCAAATAGAGTAGAAAATAAGAGACAAAAAATACAAGTTGCTACTTTATCTGTTTGATCATCTCATTTAAAGAATTTCTAATTAGGTTTAATTTATACTAGCCTGGTAAAAACCAGACCCTGTCCTTCACTTTGCTTTGGACAAGGGTCTGGCCTCACTGCTATAGAGAAGCGATTCTTGCAGGAGGTGTGGCCTCTGCTGAAGCATGTGTGTGTTGTCACTGTGAAGGAGTCTAAGCTAAGAAGTTAACCGGAAATCGCGTGTTCTGTAAACAACCCTACTGAGAGGAGAAATATACCGAGCTGAACGAGACGACTGTAAATGAGAGCTGCTGCTTTGTCAGACAAATTCATTTTATTTTGGAAGCCTTATCAACACAGACTGGCTTCATTCACTTCCTCCACTGCCATTGCTAACTAACTAGCAGACACTGTGCAGAAAATTGACGTCATTCAAAACTCTGCCTTCTGTTTGCTGATTGGCCCAGGTAAAATAAACTACAAGCAGACACTGCGCAGAAAATCGACGTTCTGTTCTCTGATTGGCCCGGCTAAAAATCTGCCAGCGAAATCCTTGTCAATGGGAGAAATGCCAGACGGAGCAGTGAAGGGAAACTAGAATTGAGCGGAATTGCATAGGAAGGCAAGGGCCAGGCTAGATTTATACTAATATTGTCAGGTTTAATTGTTTCTTTCATTACTGAAAAAACTTCCTGTTTTTGTCTTTACTCGTTCAAATAAACTTTGAGTTACAAAAATGATAAGAACACAATTTATTCTGAATTCTTAAGGGTGTAAAAGTACATGTTCCAAACAGACATTAAAGTCTGATGGAGTCAAAGAAAAAATTGTCACAGGCTCTGATCACAGAAAGGCTAACGTGTTTGTGATCACATTTTGCTAACAACTGTTGACAGAAAAGAAGTAAATAACATTAACATTCTGAAAGACAGGACATAAATCAACATTAGAATGACTCATTTAGATTAATTAATCTTTTTTTAAACATCTGTGTAGAAAAGTTACCCAGCAATCCCAGTGGAAAAGAAACAGGTGCTTGTATAGAAAGCCAAATTGGTCATAATTTATGTGCTTTGATGCACCTTCTGTTGAAAATGCCACCCCAGGTGTTTAAAAAGCCCTGGCCGTGTACAAACAGCACATTTAGCTGAGAAGCTAAGAAAGTCCCTCTTTTAGTTTTAGGGTTTTACATATCAGGAATTTTTGCTGCTAAAAGTGTTTCTACATAGCCTGGCCCTTGCCTTCCTACGCAGCTCCGCTCAATTCTAGTTTCCCTTCACTGCTCTGTCTGGGGCTTCTCCCATTGAAATGGATTTCGCTGGCAGATTTTTAGCCGGGCCAATCAGAGAGCAGAACGTCAATTTTCTGCGCAGTGTCTGCTTGTAGTTTATTTTACCTGGGCCAATCAGAGAACAGAAGGAGGAGTTTTGAACGACATCGACTTTCTGTACAGTGTCTGCTAGTTAGTTTAGCATACAGCAGTGGAGGAAGTGAATGAAGCCAGTCTGTGCTGATAAGGCTTCCAAATTAAAATAAATTAGTCTGACAAAGCCGCAGCTCTCATTTACAGTCGTCTCGTTTGGTGCGGTACTTTTCTCCTCTCGTCTCAGTAGGGTTGTTCACAGAACACGCGATTTCCGGTTATCTTCTTAGCTTAGCCTCCTTCACAACGACAACACACACATGCTTCGTCAGAGGCCACGCCTCCTGCAAGAAATCGATTCTCTATGCATCAAGTCCAGACCCTAGTACGAAGCAAAGTGAAGGACAGGGTCTGGTTTAAACCAGGCTTGTTTCTACATGCTGTTGACTCTTTTTTTTTTTCATGCACATCTTTTCTTATTAGTCTTTGTTTTGTTTAATAAAGGGTGGAATCTGTTGCATTTATGTTCACTTGAAGTCCAATTTAAATCATTTTAAAACCTGGTGAATTTTTCTTTATTCTGTCCTCATATGTAAAACCCTGAAATTATAAGATAGTGGACTAAAATTTTCCTCTTAGATGTATTAACAGTGTTGCTTATTTTGTATTTTCAGTTTGTGAGATGCAATTCTGTCATTCATTTTGCATCAAGTTTAAAACTACTTGTTGTGTTTATTTTTATGCACTGTTTACTTAACAAAAAAGATTTCTTTCAGTTTTAGAGTTTATAAAACATTTGTTTGACATGTTTGACATACTTTTACAGCACCTATTAGTATTCCACTAATCTATAAAAGAAACCTACCTTATTAGCTTTTTTCTAGAAAAGACAACAGATTAGTAGTAGTATTTATCTCAAGCTGTAAAATTTAATTAGGATGTCCAATGCCCACCATAAGTGTAATCAGGCATAGGCATACACATGTTTCTGTGGTTCTGGTTCCGTTGGCGACACTTAGAGGTGATTCTGAGAAACGTTCATGATGTGAAAATGATTATTGTTCACACCAGACACACATGATTAACAATTATTGCATCCACATGGACGCAGTTAAATAAAAGACGAGCAAAGTTGTGCCAAAAATACATTTAACAGGAACGGATTCAGCCTTATTGGGGGATATAATAAATAATGTAACACGTAGAGCATTTATTTATAAATAGATTGAATTTTCTGATCCCATGATGATGAGGGGCTCATTCATTATTTTCCTGACTCTAGAAATAATTTCTGATCGCGCAGGGATCATACAAACATGTCCTTCACACATGCAAGAAGTAATTTGCATCTGTTTAACATATATAAATGAAGGCGTGTCAGGGGGAGGTGTCTCACGTGCACTCAGTTCCACGTTAATTGGAATATACAGTGGTGGGTAGCGCTAATCCAAAAATTAGCTCCGCAATTTCTAAAGCACTTATAAAAATATTTAGGTCCGCAACTTCAAAACCGCTTATGCCGTAGAAAAACTAGCGGAAGCTAATTTAAAAGTGCAAGTTCAATTTGACACTTACTAGCTGACAATTCATGTACAATTTATGCACAACACTGCCAACTAGTGGTGTATGAACTTTTTTACAACTTCTACAACTGCCGATTGCTGGGGATGTGATTTCCTGAAACAGAACTTTGGCTCCTGGTGTAAAAATTAAAACGTTGTTGAGGGTTGCTAGTTCGGCTGCTTCTTTGTCTTTTCTTTTGTTTGTTGTATATTTTTCATTAAACAAGCATCATTAAAGTTATTTCAAAACTGTTTATTGGAAAACTGAAGCGATGCTTCTGGGTACATGATGAATTTGATTTGTGACGGGAAACGAAAAGCACGGGGAACAGGAAACTAGTATCTTCCCTTCAAAATAAGAGCTTGGATTTTAAAGTTTTTCATGTTTCCATTGGATTTTAAAGTTTTCCAATTCACCTGAAACTCATCAGACTGAAGAAGTCTCTTGGAGGAGAGACAAAACATTTCACTAAAGAAGAACCCATCCAGAGGACTTACTTATGTTTTCTTTTTGATTTTTTTCTACCTGGATTAGGACGTTTTCCATGTAGTTGCTCCAGTTGACCACTAGATGTCAGTCTTCACCAGCATAACTTCTTTAAATCATTTCTGAGTCTCTAACATCGTTGGCCGATTGCTTTTGAGCTCCGTTTAAACTTTTTTTTTTTTTTAAAAAGGAGCTCTGATTGTAAAGTAAAATAAATCAATACATACAAAACTTTAGCATGGATTACAAAAGTTTACTGTTTTTGCTATTGCCTTCCTGCTACGTGAGCAGACACAAAGCATTGTGGGAAATCAGAACCGTGGCCGAAAGCAACAGTCCACAAGCATGTATACCTTCCCAATAAGTGTGTTTATCTGGGAGGGGTGCTGTTGGATAGATCACGTGTGTTGTGATTCATTGACAGCCTTACCTTCCGCTGTTCAAGATAATGATGACTGATAGATAATTAGTCATTAGCGGTACTGCATTTTAATTTTAGAAAGCATAAACTGCTTATAAATTATAAAAATTAGTAAGACCGCTAAAGCGCAAATGAAATATTTAGGTCCGCAATTAGCAGATTTGCACTTTAGCTAGCTGGTGCCCACCACTGGGAATGTACAAAAGAAATGTGCGTGGATTCAGGCGTATGCACAGTTTGATACATCTGGATTTTTTTGTGCATACTCAGTTTTCTGGATTTGACCGTACACCACAATTCAGTAAGAAATCCATGCAAGTCTTTGTACATGAGGCGCCTGTTCATTCATTTGAATTTGAGTGAAAAAAAAACCCCTGATGGTTTCACTTTATCTCCTGTTGAGTTTTTAACTGGTCTGTGACATCCATTTACTCTTATTTTCAGACTTTGTGTTTGTTTCAATGTATGTAATACCATATCAGGACTGCTCAGTTTGAAGCATAACTAAAATGGACATAATATCATACAACTTGTCCCTTTTGTTGCTTGTTTTTTTATTTATTTATTTATTTATTTTCAATGAAACATGGCAGTTTTTCCTCATCTCAACTACTGTTTTCATACCTCTTTCTTCACCACCACTTTGGTAGATTAACTCTGCTCTTCTCTTCTTACTTGTTGTGCCGTGTACACTACCAGCCGGTCATGGCCGGTCCCTTGGCTGTGAATCCCCTATTGACTTTGGTAAGAGAAGGGTTTCCTCTCTGTCGCCGCTCCACCTCATCTTTCTCTCTGTGCGCTTGTTCCTATATCCACTAACGTGCTCTGATTTCTCCTCACCTCATTGTGATTTTGGTGAATCACATTGATAAATTGTCCTGTTTGTCCTACACTGAGATTGCCGTGGATTGTTTTTGTGTTTATGTGCTCCTAAAGGTAATCCATCGCAGCTGATATTGCTTACGCAGCCAAAGTTACTGCATTGTTGACAAATTAGATCATCTCAGACCAAAATGTTATTTGTAATATTTTTTAGAACAACTGTGGGTTTGGCTCGTGTTAAAGCTTCAGACAAGTTGCCAACATGTTTTAGATTCTTTGTTAAATAAGGCATGAGAACACTTCATAGACAGTTATGGGAAAAATAAATTCTGCTATCATTCATTTCTAGGGTTTTATGTACCAGGACATCTAAAAAAATCATCTGATCTTTGCCAGATATTAAAATGAGTTAAATCTAATGTCAAGTGTACAAAAACACAGATTTCACCAGTTTTCCCCAGTGTATTATAGGCCTGGTGGCCCACCATGCTTTATTGACCCCTGCCAGCGTAACCACCTGCCCTCCCTATCAAATACCCCCCACATTAACAACGATGCCCAGGCCTAGCGAGTTTTCTGGGGACAACCCTGGATTCCACAGTATCATTATTTATTATTAAACAAAACTAATTTAAAATAGAAAAGCTGTGAATGAAAAAGTCCACTCTGTGATTGAACAACTTGTAGAACAGCTTTTAGTAGTAAACGCTCTCAGTAGTAAGTTTCTGTCTGACTGAGTCTCATGAATTTAGAGAAACTTTGATCCACTCTTTGCAATGTTGCTTCAGTTCTTTGAGGTTTACAGATATTTATTTCTGCACAGCTCTCTAAAAAATTGTATTCTTCTAAAAACTTTGTATCTCACTGAGCTGCAGTTTTTGGACTAGTTTGTGACTCAATAATAGTGAGAAAATTGACATGTTCTTTTCTTGTAGTCCCACTTAATTAAGAGGGGTTGGACTGTTGCGTTTCGTTCAGTCAGTTTTTTGAAAATATTTTTTTATTTGCACAGCTTTTAAAACTAGCAGTGTATGTACATTTCTCTGTTACCCATCTCCATCCACATCATACCTACCTGGGCTATCTTTGTACCCACCGTTGGCCCCAAAACAAGCCCAAATCATCACCCCTTTACTACCAGGCTTAACAGTTTGTTTGAGGTGTTTGAGCTGAAATGTTATGTTTGGTTTTCTCCAAACATAGTTCAAGGAATTATAGTGAAACAGCTGTATTTTGGTCTCATCTATTCAAAGGACATTGTCACAGATGTTTTGTGGTTTGTTCAGATGCAACTTTACAAAGTCGTGCTGCCACGTTCTTTTTAGAGATAGCAAATTCCTGCTAGCAACCCTTCCAAACAAATCACATTTATTGAGTCCTTCTCTAACTGGACTGTTGTGAACTCTAACATTTAACATGCTAAGTCAGTCTACAGACTCTGAGATGGAGCTTTCTCTGAGCTTTGCATGGTCTTACCTTGGGGTGAATTTGCTGGACCACCCACTCCTAAAAAGAATGGCAACTGTCCTAAAAGGTTTCCACCATAGACTTAAATATCACAAGACTGAGTCCCGCCCATACCGTACACTGGTAGCATCTGTGACAGCATGGATGAGCAAAAATGGCGACCTAAAAGGGCAACAGCTCACAGTCCCCATAGAAACTAATAGATAAATATCAAGCTGAACATGATCTGTTTCACAGATTATCTGTCATGTTTTTACAATAAATTAATAATTATGTTAATTTCATTCAACAATCATGTAAAATAGCAGATTTACACCAGAAAAATATATAATTTATAAGTAACAATGATCTAAATGATCTAAACCAGACCTGAAGTCAGCCTGTAACTTAGACTTTTGCTAGTTGAAAAATGGTGACTTCAGCTAGTAATAAAGTACATTTATTATTTCTTCTTACTGTCATAAAAAATAAGAATATTTATATTTACCAGTCAACAGTTAGAAAATGTTCTCTAGTTATAGGATGAAACTTGTCTCTATTAGCTAACTATCTTCTTAACAGGTCAGGTTCCTCTAACAGAAATCTAAAAATACTCATAATATTATTTTACACTCTGTAGGTCTAAATATTAATCAGAGGACAAAGTAATATTTAATAGTTTGTGTTAAATTGTAGCATGATTCAACAGTGCTACACTCTGTATATATGCTCCACAAGCTAATATCTGCTAACCAGTTCAATAAATAACAGTGATTACATCGACTTTATAAGATTATTTTAATTTTAAACTGTTACATTATGTTCTGCTCAGATCACTTTGAGCTAAATAAGATAAAATCTGCTGACTTGTGTTGTAAAATGAGACGTTTTCCTGTTTATCTTCTGTTAATAAATCCATAACACAAACAGCTTTTCTGACATTATTTAAAACATTAGATAGATTATATCAACTGTAAAATATTAATAATATTTGGATTAATATTATTATTAATAGTTTTAATGATTTCTACATCATCAGTCCTTTTTTCTGCTCTGTTGTCAACATGTACAGCAATGGGAAATCCAGACTTTTGCCCGTTTAGCGTTAACCAAAAAAAATTTTTTTAGAGGTGGTCACACTGATAGTGATCAGGTAATAAATATCAGCAGCACTTGGCTGCTATTTTCCACTTAAATACTAAGAAGCAGCAGGAGTGGACTTTGTTTTTCCACACAGTTTTTCCACATTGGCTTTGGTTTTTGTTAAATAAGGACATGATAAACTTTTTATGTTTTTGTAAATTTGTGGTTAGATTGAAATAATTTTAGAACTTGTAAAATACCCGATTATTTATGTCCGAATACATAAACCATTCAGCTGAATAAGGGAGGACATTTTACCCTCGTGAATATTGTAAATACCATATTTACACATGTATGATGCAACCCCCTTATTTTTTGAGTTTAAAAAGCATGAAAAATTAAATCCTCCTGTATAAGGCTACCCCTATTTTCATATTGTCAGCCTTTGCGGTGTACCCTCTGATGGGGAAATGGATAATTTGAGGATCACACACTTGTGGGCATGTTTGTAAGCTGCAGAGGAGCAATGGAAGCTTCTGCATGTCGATGAAAACGGTCTAATCCCAGAAGCCAGTTGTTAGCAAGATGCACAGCTTTGAGGAACAGCTCGTTTGGTTCTATTGAGCATGCTAACATGCAACTGACGTCTACTTTTCATCTTTGTGGGTAACAAGAAAATAAAAGTCTCATTCCTCCTCTCACTCAAAATAAAATAAAAAAAAACAACTACTGTTGTTGTTTCTATATGTTTAGCTATGTGCAACATATTGTATAATGGAAGGGCAGAGAGAATTATGATTTATACCCCACAACATAATATTTAAGTCATATAAGAGGAAAATATTTAAATTTATTGTGGTACTACATATTACATAAGCAAAAAAATCTGTCAAAATTTACTCCCTTGTATAATACAACCTCCCCAAATTTATTGCATTAAACACATAAATACGGTATATCATGATGCTACCTGGTTGTATACTAAGTTAACTGCATGAAGCATAATTGTGATTTGCTGTGTATCATCACTTGGCATCCAGTCCTACACTTGATCGTCTTAAGACTTTTAATGCAATCTTAAATATTAAATCTTATCTGCAGGGGAGCTCAGTTTTGATTTTTCTGCTGAAACTATTCAAACTTCTCTTTCTATTCATCCTATGTACATTTTAGGTCACATCATTCCAGCTCTCATTAAGTGAAACAAGCCATGTCAAATATTAAGCAGCTGATGCAGTTCAACTAAGTGATGTTGCAACAGATCAGTTACTGTTTGTTTAATGTTTATGGGAAATCGGTGGTAATTTTTGGTGAAATCAACATGTTTTTTTTCTCTCTCTCCTCCCTCAACGACCTCACCGACTCATTGATCTGTGCAACATCTCTCAGTGCTTTAACCAGGCCAGTTAACAGCATGCCGTTTTCTCTGTACAACCTTTCAGGTGATTATGCTGGGTTTCCAGGCTGCGGCCTCCTGCGCCTTCACAGCACCTACCGCCACGATCTGAAGATCTACGCCTCTGATGAAGGCAGGGTGCAGATGACCGCTGCAGCATTTGCCAAGGTGATTATCAGCCTCCTGGATGAAACGTGGTGTAGAGCAAAGTTACCACTAAAATAGCACTAAAATATACCTCTAATTGATATTTATAAAGATAAACATTGAAGATTTAAAGTTTCAGTCTGTCTTACATCAGGACTATTTAACTAAATTGCTCAGTGGGCCACAGTTACTGAAAGGCTCAGAGGCCAGAAATCTAGCAACTAAATAAATACAGTGTACGTTATAGATCTATATATTTGTCATTCAAGACTAAAAAGTAAAAAAAATGAACAATAGAATTAGTTTTTTAATTAACTTATTAGTTGGCTGGACTAAAGATGCCCAAAGGCCACCAGTTGAATAGCCCTGTCTTACACGCTTCTGTGACTCTGTCCTACATTAAGCACTTCAGTTGAGTCTTTTCTGGTTTCACTGCAGGGTCTGTTGGCTCTGGAAGGCGAACTGACACCGATCCTGGTTCAGATGGTGAAGAGTGCCAACATGAATGGGCTGCTGGACAGTGACAGTGACTCTCTGACTGGCTGCCAGCAGAGGGTGAAGGCCAGGTTACATGAGATCATGCAGAAGGACCAAGAGTTTACACAAGAGGACTATCAGAAGGTGTGTGTAAAGCACTTGCTCAAAAATGACTTCACTTTATTTGATAAGACAAATGAAGCAATCCTCTTATTCCCACACAAGTATGAGGAAGTTAAACTGTTGAACGTGCTTTTTTAGACTTCATTAGGATTTATTTTTTTCTTATGTAAAGGATATAAGCAAAGCGTTTCACATGATGTATGCTGGCAGATAAGTCATTCATATCTGTTTCCATTGTGCTCCAGTTGGCTCCAACAGGCAGCCCATCACTGGTGAACTCCATGAAGGTCATAGAAAATCCAGTCAAAACTTGTGACAAAGTTTACGCTCTCATCCAGAGTCTCACATCACAAATCCGAAAGAAACTGGAGGACCCAAAGTCAGCAGGTTGGTGATTATTAGTCCTCCTTTAAAAAGAGCCCCTTTTTTTAATTGATTCCACAGAAGAAATGCTCGGATGTGTCCGTGTTGAATGGTTTTTGGTGATAGGATCGGCCATCCTGTGCTTTTCTTCAGACCTGCAGCTTTACCACAGTGAGACGTTGGAGCTGATGCTACAGCGCTGGTCCAAGCTGGAGAGAGACTTCCGCATGAAGAACGGGCGCTACGACATCAGCAAGATCCCAGACATCTACGACTGCATCAAATACGATACTCAGCACAACGCCACGCTCAGTCTGGAGGACACGTTGGAGCTATTTAGACTGTCCCGTGCTCTGGCTGACATCGTCATCCCACAGGTTAGGCCTGATCAACGTCTTTAATCACAATTTCTAGCTCTTTGATCTTAAGATCGTGATTATAATTGATGAACCAATTTGAATTGATTTATGAAAGTGGTGCCTACACAGTGCAATTGGATTGATAGAGCAGTCATATATAAATGCAGGCAAATATTTATGTATTTTCACCAATAAAGTCTGACCCATTTAATTTTTGGTCGAAAAGCTTTTTTTTACAGACACCTGCTTTAAAAAAATATCAGAAAAGTTAAATTGGTGGAGTTATATTGACCATCTCAGTTAAAGTGTAGACATCTTTAGGCTGATTATGTCACTGCTCCACGTCGAAGGGTGCCGATTTCCCTCCTCACGTGACTGACAAATGTGACCCTCAAAACTATAAAAATGAAGGATGCATCTGACTAGTAGTCTGCAACCCCTGAATTGAGACAGAGCTTGTTTATGACTCAGCTGAGATTGGCCGCATTTGTTGACCGCTTACGTCACTGCCCCACATCGTAGGCTGTCCCAATTTGTCGGCGCCAACAAAACCCTGAAAACTTCGGCACTAGTACTAGAACTGCAGTAGTGCCAGTACAAACTGTAACACAGGGAAAGAGGGCTCCATCCATCCATCCATCCATCTTCAAGAAAAGTTAACTGTCTAGTTTTATTTTTTTACCAATCTAGTTCTTTTCATTATAAATCAGGAGTACGGCATCAGTAAAGCAGAGAAGCTGGACATTGCTCAGGCTTACTGTGTTCCTCTGATGAGGAAAATCCAGCTAGACCTTCAGAGGACTCATGAGGACGAGGCCGTCAACAAGCTCCACCCCCTGTGAGAACACACACACACACACACACACACACACACACACACACACACACACACACACACGTTATGTTTGGGTGTGTTTTAAAAATACATTATTGGCTGTGCTTCAATCAGTTTCTGTTCCCTGGTGTTCAGGTATTCTCGAGGAGTGATGTCTCCTGGACGTCATGTCCGTACACGACTCTACTTCACAAGCGAGAGCCACGTTCACTCCCTGCTCAGCATGTTCCGCTATGGAGGACTTCTGAATGTGTGTAGCACTTTGTTTTGTGTATTTTTATTGTTTTTGTGTGATCTCTGATGTTGAGGTACTGATACTAAACAGGACGTGGACTTGATAGCTGAAATCTGTGTGTGTGTGTGTGTGTGTGTGTGTGTGTGTGTGTGTGTGTGTGTGTGTGTGT
>NW_013952687.1:547572-550739 GCF_001266775.1 Austrofundulus limnaeus | reverse complement strand
GTGTGTGTGTGTGTGTGTGTGTGTGTGTGTGTGTGTGTGTGTGTGTGTGTGTGTGTGTGTCAGGAGGAGAAGGACCAGCAGTGGAAACAAGCCATGGATTACCTGAGTGCTGTGACTGAGCTGAACTACATGACTCAGATCGTCATCATGCTGTATGAAGACAACGATAAGGTCAGCCTCCTGAGTGCTGCACCACTCAGCGCTCCTGCAGGGTTCTCGGTTCCTTCATGGGCACTCTGTTGTGTGTTTGTGTGCATGTGGTGCGAAGGACCCCACCTCAGAGGAGCGTTTCCACGTAGAGCTTCACTTCAGTCCAGGAGTCAAAGGGTGTGAAGATGAAGAGAACGTGCCTCTCGGCTTCGGCTTCCGCCCTGCCTCATCAGAGGTGGGTGAACCTGTTTCAGTTTTATGTTGCAGTAAATATTATTTTTGGTAGTTATTCTCTATAAATTTTATGCTGTGCCTTATTGTATACAGTTACCTCAAAGTTGACTCAAAAATTTTATAATCATTAAGTTAAAGTTTTAAGAGAATATGAACAACACTCACTGTTATAAACAGTTCTGTGCGCGATGCTATCACTTAGGATCATCCACTGTGTTCAGATCTGTTACTGGAAGGAATAAAGTGCTCGAAAACCATGAAGGGAAGTTCTTTTATTTTAAGAATTCCCTTCATATAACTTATTATTAGTGCAGTGGATTTATTTTATCTAAAATAAATTCAACCTGGAAAGACTCAGACGAAGACAAAGTGAAATTAGACTGATTTATTGACATGATTGAACAGCTAAGATTGATACAAAGGACAGGTTTGGCGCTCAGACCCCAGCCGAGGATGAGAGGCAGAAAGCTCAGATGAGCTATGTAGGTCCTCCATAACCACTTTCAACAACAAAACAAAACCTTTTTTACAGGTAAAAAAACATTAATTGGTTCATTTCGTTGTAATACTGTGAAATAAAAACTCAGCATTCCTTTTTTAAAGAGTAACTAAACCCAAAAGCTATTTTTTTGGCAGATAAACTGTCTAAGTTGGACCTTAAGGGTATTATTATATGTCTGTGCAAATTTTGACTTTTTCAAGCAAATTTAGTTTGTCTTGGTGCTGTCCTATGGGTTGAACGGTGGCTACTGAAAGTTAACTTTCCTGTTTGTTAAAACAATGCATGCTTATGTTGCTTACTACATGCTTACATTACAGTCCCCGTGTTCAGGTATAAAAGCCCCTGCAGCGAGTCAGGGGTTGGAACAGCGAGCCCTTCAATGAAAGTTGTTTAACTCTTTGAACAGGAGCAGAAGGGAGCCTAGGCTGTAGCAAAGAGCCTCGTGTCCTGAATGATCCTGGAACCAGAACACGTGTCAGACCCAGACTGAGCTGTCTCCTGAATTTTAAATGAAACGTTGAATTGAACAGAAATGACCAAAATATTCTTTCTCTTCTGTTTTGGACCAAAGTTATATTTTAACAGTTTGTTGTCTGAACTTTATGTTAGTTTAAAACTAAATATGAGTTTGCATGCATGTGATGAAACTTTACGTTTTACAAAATACAAAAATTCAGTTATTCCTGGCTGTGCAGCGTCACTAACACTATCATGATCAAATAGATACCATTCGACCAAATATTTCTCCTCCCAAAACAGAAACATGAAGCTAAAATTGGGAAATCAATATTGGACATTAACATCATCCCAGTTTTGCTTATTGGACCAATGCGATATTCTAAAAAAGTGTTTGATACCGATGTTAATGCAGATATATCGTTCATCCCTATTCATAAGTTTTAGTTTGATCTTGTTAAGTTTATTTCAGTTAATTGCAGGGATGGGATTTGTCAAAGTATTTTTTTTTCTTCAGAATGAAGACAAGAAGCCCAATCAGGGAAGTTTGGAGGACCTTTCCCAGGACCAGACAGACGACGCCCTTTATGTCTCCGAGCCTTTGAACTTCCAGAGAAAGTTCCCTATGATCCGCAACCGGAAGGCGGGCTCCATGGAGGTACCGCCCTGTATTTTGACGTTAAAATGTTTCAGTTTTAAAGTCTAAATGTAAATGTACTTTGTGTTATCATGAATGCATGTTCTCATACAAGGATGAGATTTGTGCTCTGCATTTGACCCATCACATTTGAGATGCACTCAAGTGGAGCAGCGGGCGGCTACTTAGGCCCCTAGGGAGAAGCTGGGGATTAGGTGTCTTGCTCAAGGACACCACAACATGTGGATATGGTGGGGAATCAAACCTGTGACTCACTGGTCTCAAGTCGCCTGCCCTATCACTGCTCCACAGCCGCCCCCACACGAATGAAGGATTATGGCAGCATCTCTTTGTTTTATCTAATATTGAAAGTGTGTTTTTTAAATTATTAAATTAACCGTCTTGTTTTCATTCATTCTTCATGCTCCTCAGGTCCTCTCCGAGTCCTCCCCCAATCATTCCACCAAAAGCTGCATCCACCATCGACTCTTCCATTCTACGTCACGCCAGTCTCCTGAGATCAAACCGAGTGGTTTAGGTGAGCGTCTCCCGCTCTTTGTTTGTTGTGTTTATTTGTTTCTTGTGTTTCTGCCAACACACCCAGTGTCATCGCTGATACTGCTCCTCATCAAAAGTCTTCTGGTGTTTGGTTTTTGTTTTACCGCCCTTCAACTTTTCCATATCTCTTTCAACCCCTCCCTTGTTTCTTCTCGTGTGCTGATCTTTCCCTCCCCTTCCTTCCATCACCACGCCCCCCTCCCCCTCCTCGTTTCAATGTTGGCATAGCTTCCAGCTCAGCTTAGCTTGGCAGGAGCTGAACAGGATCAGACTGTAAACTATGCAGGCGAGAGGTCAGTGGGGAGCGGTGGTTTTCACAGCCAACAGCAGGACACTCATAAATTCTATGTGGTGATCGTATTAATACAGAGCAAGCATGTTGTACGTTTGTTTATCTTTATTAATAGTCCAAACACAAGAAGTGAAAGCTACAGGCTTAAATCATTAAGTTCTCTGCTAATAAGGAATTGGAAATATATTTAACAAAAATTATGATAATATGTCCCAGTTCAATTCAGAATTAAAAGTTTAAATATTATTATTATTTATTATTATATAATACCCAGTCGGTCGAGGCAGATGGCCGCCTGTCCTGAGCCTGGTTCTGCTGGAGGTTTCTTCCTGATTAGC
>NW_013952687.1:541267-546932 GCF_001266775.1 Austrofundulus limnaeus | reverse complement strand
TCACAATGCTGTTTAGCTAAGTGCTTGTGTAACCATGGGCGGTCAGTTTGTTGGAAACCTCCCGGTTATCTGCTCAGCTTCATCTCCTTCACCTCTCTTCAGGAAGTGTTTACAAGTTCTGCCTTTCCCAAAAAGGCAGTTTTATTTCTCCATGTTGTCGTATCGCACCGCACGCTCGTATTCCTAAACAAAAGCAGCTCTCTTCAGGAGGAAATTTGCTGTCAGTCAATACAAGAGTTACCCACAGGCTGAATTCTGCTGACGTCAAAATCGTAAGCGTGCTGTTCTCGCTTCTACCCACTTAGAACCACCGGAGAGGAGGTTCTGAAACAGCGCAGCTGTGGAGCGCGCTTGGAAAGACGCATCGGGCCGAGACCGAGCCGAGTCGAACCGCGTACAAGAGAGTCCGTGGAGATTGTGCGCCGAGGCTGTCACTGTTAACAGTGAACACCAGAGGGCGCAAATTAACAGCTTTCTTTGAGGCATTAAAATAAAGCACCTAAGTTAGAGCTGTGTTTCGGTCTGTGTACTACCGTTGATGTTCGCCCTGGTGCCATACTGGAACTGAGTTTCGGTACCCAACTCTATTAGTTAAAACATTCGGGTACTTAACCATTTCACAAAACTCTGCTGCTGTTTTGTAAAAAAGAAAACTACCCATATTAAATGTTGTTTAAATGCAACTTTTGCTAATAGAACAAGACTTAAATATCAAATTATTATGGCCTGTTTAGCAAACGATAATAAAGTGTCTTCCACCTGATGACCATCAGCATTACACAAAAAAACTCTTATTTTGGATTGAAGTTCATCAAATTGTACGAATGACCTCCTCCAGTGTCCTCATGGGTCATATGTAGTCATACAGTAATGAATATGCCCCTCTCAGTAACTCTTTATAGATCAACCTACATATCTATCCTGTCTTATCCTATCACATTTTGTAGAAATGTAAAAAATGCATTTAATATAAATGTATATAAATGTTTGTAGATTTTTTAAGAAGCCTCTCTGGATCTCTGCCCAAATCAGAAAACTCTTGTAAAAGACTTTTTTTTTCTTTTAATGTGTGTTTCCATTTGATGTACCTTTTTAATAGGTCTTTGAAATGTAAACACTCGCAGGAAAGAAAAACTTGTCTAATTTAAAACTTACGGAGAAACACATAAAACCATGAATGTGACAACAGAGAGATTAAACAGTTTCTGTGGTGTGTTTCACTGGGAAACTGAATGTACTGTAACTGCTTCACAACACGACACGTGATATACTTTTGATCCTCAGGTATGTCCTTTAGTTTTAAATAAACTTAACCGTGTAGCCTTTATGCACACTGTTTACTAAGGCTTGATGAAAACTACAAAATGTTCAATAAAAAATTTAATCTCAGGTGCATTAAGGCTGTAATGTGCAGCAATTGTCATGTCACTCAGAGCTTAAATGATTATTTTTAGCAATTTGAAGTAGAGTTGTGTGAAAAGGATATAAATAATTCATTCAGGTGTTGTAGAGAGCCCTGTGAACTTAAAGTTTAGTGGAGAACAAGTTTAGTTTTGACTGGAATGACGAGCTAATGAATGAATGAGGTCAAGATCAATGTGGACTGTTGTCATTCTAAAACTGTCCCAAAGTTTCATTGAGGTTCATGTGAATGCTGTTTTAGTCTGTCAATATTTCATTACATGGTAGACTATATAGAGATATAGTTTGTTCCATAAAAATTGGGATATTGACACAGGTGTCATCATTTTTCCTGTAAACACCAGCACACTGGATTTTAAATGAAATGAACAAAATGTGTGTGATGATGACAAAAGCAGCAGGATGAGACCTGATGTGTTTCAGGTAATATTTTCTGCTCATATTCAGCCAAATGCTTCAAAGCTCATTGGACAGAGCTTCACAGATGGACAATGATCCTCAGCATGCCGTTAAAACAACCAAAGAGTTTTTAAGGCAAAGAAGTGGAATATTATACAGTGACTCAGTCAATCACTTGACCTGAATCCGACTGAGTATTTGACTTGCTGAAGACGAGACTGAAGGGAAAATGCTTCAAGAACCTGCAGGAAGTGAAGACAGCTGCAGCTGAGGCCTGGCAGAGCATCACCAGGGATGAAACCCAGCGTCTGCTGTTGTCTTTGTGTTCCAGACTTCAGGCTGACTGCAGATGATTTGTAACAAAATGTTAAAAGGTGGATGTAAATACCTTCAAATTAAAGCTGGAAGTCTACAGTTAAGCACATCTTGTTCGTTTCATTTCAAATTCGTCGTGGTGGAGTTCGCAGCCAAAAAGATGAAAATTGTGTCCATGTCTCGATATTTATGGAACTGACTGTAGAAAAGAGATGTATATAAATTTACAGTGCAGAGAGCAACAGTAGTATGCATTGTTCAATAAATGAAAAAAAATCTGCATACATTAAAAACGAACTAAGAAGTATTTGTTTTGTATTTTTGGTACTTTCACAAGAGCTCATTCCCTTTATCGATGGTGTTACCTGGTGGAAAAAGAATGCTCTGCTGTCAAAACGCTGTTTTTAAAGGTCTGCTTTTCTTTTATAATTTTGGTTAAAAAATAAGTGTATCACACTTCTGCTTTTTTTGCTTGAACCACAACACCGTCTGTGTGCACAAAAAACAGATGATTAAGTAAATCCAACAAAGTTATGTCAACAATTTCCACTGAGTTGAGTAAATGCAAAGTTTCACATTTTTGTTGAAAGTAAATGTGAAATTTTCTTTACCCTTACTCAATTCAGTTGAGTGGAAACTGTTGACATAACTTAGTTAAATAAAAATGACAATCCGTTTTTTGAGTGCATGTGCAACAGTTGTTACCCTTATTTACATTTGCGGTCATGCAAATGGGATCAGCGTAGTGAAAAGTACATTTATTAATTCAGGAAACTGAAAACCTGCGTACATTTTAGTTTATTTGTAAGAATAAACTACTGTGCATAATTATTTCTATAGCTGATTAACATTTAAAATTGCATTTTCTTTTTAAATGTGAACACGCTCCTCTGGAAACGACCCAGAACATTGATGTTTTTACGAACAGTAAGTGCATGGTGTGTGAATTAAAAACACTCCCCCCTCCCATCCCTTCTCCCTGCACTCCCCCCCGACTCCTCACACAGGCTCGCTCTGCTCTGGCCTCTTCAGTGCCTCAGCCCTCGGGGTGTCCTGTAGCGCCCCCAACCTGCGGGATTACGTCCGCTCGCACCACCACCGAAAGCCACCTTTGTCCCCCGGCAGTCTGCCGTGCAAGGTTGGCATGTTTGGTATGTTCACCGTGGTGTCGATCCTCCACTGTGGGGCAGGTGTTTTCATCTCCACTCTTTTTTTTTTTTAAAGCTCTGCCGAATCTTCCCAGATTAAATTATTTTATTATTTTATTTACACTTTTTTCTGCCCTAAACTTGGAAAAAACAATGGATTTTTCAGGAAATTCTGCCTTCTTCTTTTTTGTTGCTTTGCTTGTTTGTAAAACCAAAGCTCCCTCCCCCCCATTTATTTTTCTTTTCTAAAACAGTTCACATTATTTCATGATGTTTTTTTTCTCAAATGATTTGCTGTGAGCACAATGATTAATGATCTGACAGCAGTTTGATTGGCTGTGAAGCAAATGCTGAGCATGCAGATGTACCGTAGGTTGGAAAGTGTGATCCACTGCAGTAATCAGTGATTTCTATTTCTCCACATCGGTCTAACAGGGTTCCTACACAGTCTTCAAAAAGGATGAATATTGATTTCAGTATTTTCCAGGTCTGACTTAGTATTAAAAAAATAAAAGTCATAAAAATGCATTGATGATTCCTGACTCGCTTAGCTTTTGCAGATTGCCTAAAAACAAACTAATTTTAATGTTTTGTAAAAAGTTGCCCTAAAGATGGCTACTTTTGATTTATAAACCATTAGGATTAGTAACTTCTGGAAATTGAAATCAGGATCACACAGTAATTCTTGCTTGTGTGATTCCAGCTCTGTGCTATTTGTAGTGTCATCAAAAATGCAAAAACATAACTATTGACAGAAAATTATTTTAGTCAGATCTGCATTTAATCAGAAACAATTTTTGCTAGGCAAAATAATAATTTCTCAAAAATAAAAATAAAACAGCTGTGTTTAAGAAAGTTTCTTATCTAGATGTTTCACCTCACAAGATGAAAAATGGGAAAACCACCCAAATCTAACTTTTCAGCAGCAAACATATGACATTAAAAACAATGCTGGAGTACAATTGCAGTCTAAATGTAGCTGAAATATGTTATGATGTCGAAATGTTTCAGAAAACACAGATAAATGTAAGATTTGTGTCTGGAAGAGCATTACATTTGAAAATAGACGGTGTGTAGAAACCCTGGAAAGACCACATCGCTGTGGGTTTGGGTGTAAAAGAATGATGGTGTTCCCTCTCTCTGTGCATGTTGCAGTTCTGTGCGTCAGATTATATGAAAGAATTTTAAAATCCAAACTGAAGTGCTTTTAGAGGCTGGAGGCCAGAAGCCTGGCTCCTTTGTCTTTCCTTTTTAATTAACCACATTTTACAGTAATCTTTCATTTTACAATCTCAGTCTGGATTTTGGAATAGGATTGACTAATCCTCCTAAAATAATTCACATTCTGCTCTTAATAGCTTTTTTATTGTTCTGCTAATGGTGAGTTAGCAAAAACCACCAATGGTTGGTTCAGCAGGGTGAAATGACCCCACTTGTTTTTACAATGGAGCAATGGAAGAAAGCTTTGATATCCTTAGGGTTAGTTTGAGATCAGCAGAATAAACCAAAAACTGAGCTGCTCTGTTTAACCACTGGGTGCCACTGTGTGTGTAAATCACATGAACTCACTGCCAGTTAGTGTTGTGTGTTGTGCTGCTGCCTTAGAGACAGATGATGGTTTGAATTGACGTCAGAGTTGTTTTATTTAAATAGAAGCAGCAGGAGAAATGGTAAATACAGTTCAGGCCTGAAGATGATCTGCAGGGTTGTTGGTAAGTTTCCTTTCAACAGGTGTCTCAACCACTGAAGATGAAAAATGTCCTTTTGTTCTACAAAATGATTGATTATGTGGTCAGGTTTGTTAATGTGTATTTCTCTTCCTATGACTGTTTAGTTGCAGAATCTGGACAGTTTTTTTATTTACCACATAAGACTGAGGTATTAATGTTGAACTTATTTCAGTCTTTGTGCTGATTTTTTTCCCATAAAAATGTCCTGTTTGATTATCAACCTACAGGTTAAATGACACCCTTTCACAATTTCTGCCTGAGCACTGGACTGTTAATTTAAAATACATAAATGTAGAATAAATATAGACATAATTTACCAGATACATAACTCAAATGTTTTTGTATTACCTCCCACCCAAAAACAAGTCCCATTGGGAATTTAAAAAAAATTTCTTTCAAGCGACACATGGCCATGAAGGCAACAAAATATACAGCAATTTTTTTTATTTAAATAAGATGTAAAATTTTATTCTTGCCAATGGACATTCAACTGGTGGCCCGTGGGCCACATCATGCCCATGAGTGACTTCATCAGTGAAATTGCTCAGGGAGCCACAGTTACTCAAATACAACAGCAAAACAATAACAAATAAAATAACTCATTACAGCACTACTGAAGTCATAATACAAAAAGAAAGGATATATATATAT
>NW_013952687.1:540031-541252 GCF_001266775.1 Austrofundulus limnaeus | reverse complement strand
TATATATATGCTGTATACTTTTAAGATAATGCTTTTTTTTACATATTGCAATGTTTCCCCTGCCATTGTCGGGCAAAACCCCCTGCACCCACCCAAAGATGTTCAGCCCCTGAGCTGTTTGTTTTGAGTAACTGTGGCCCCCTGAGCAAATTGAGTTGAATAGCCCCATTCTAGCCTAATGACTGGATGTTCTGTTTTGAATTGGTGATAAGTTTGTGTTTTTCTCACTCTCAGTGCAGCTTTGTTTCTACATCTGTGAGCTGACTACAACTGTAAAGTCCCCCAGACACAACTGTTATCAAAGTAGTAACTTAAAAAGTTAGAATACATGTCTTTGATCTACAAGAGACCATTTTCCTACAAAGAGGATCCCCGTAATCTCGAATTTTAGTCAGGATGCTGGTATGCAGAATTGATTGAATTTACAGACCAACAGTCTGTTTCATTGTGTTTTTTTTTCTTCATTTGTTTTATTATGCTAATAAAACAGGCACACAGGCCAACACGTTGACACATACCAGCAGCCTCCAGTAATCCCAGTTACCTTTCTTATCTCCTCAGAGCTGCTCTCTATGCCGGCAGTAAAGAGATTTTCTGTGTCGTTTGCCAGGCATCCGACCAATGGTATGTCTGTTTTTATTCAAGTATATTTCGACAATCCTCCAGTTCACCTGTTATCTTGCATGACCCTTTGGTGGGAAAACATTTTCTATGTTTTCTTTATTGGGGGTTTTTGACATTTTGACTGGGGTAATGACATGAAATTGGCTCTAAGAGTTTCTGTTTCACCACACAGCCTTGGTGTTTGTGTTGTTGTCGGCCTTCACCTCTAACACCGACTCTTCTGCCTGCACATGTTTAATTTACCTTTCTGATCCTGCTGTTTGTTCACAACATGCCCTTTTGTGGGACTATATGTTCTCCTTGGATGTATTTCCAAATATTAGACAATGACCAATAGATAAACACCCAAAAAAACTTGTCACAACTTGCACTTTTATTAATTTTGAGATTTAATTTTTTTAATCAATTGTTTTTTGAATATGGTATTTTTTTATTTGCAACTACACTCTCACTGACAAATGTGAAATGATTAGTCCTTTTTCAGCCACTCTGTTGAAGACAATGATCCAGTTCAGTCATTTTAACTAGACTTCAAATATTTGGGTATCACTGCCCATCCCCTATTCTCAGACCATTGGCCTTTTTAATTTTTTTATT
>NW_013952687.1:529430-539966 GCF_001266775.1 Austrofundulus limnaeus | reverse complement strand
TTATTATTGGCTGGGATATTTTTGTGCTGCCGTTTTATTTTTAATTCATTGGTTACAGTGCAAAGACATGCTCACTGTGATGCTTGATTCAGTATATGCCACAGGTATGAATTCAAGTGTGAAAGTTATGTTTAACTGTTGTTTATGCAATTCCAATAGCTTATTTGGTGGGAAGTTTTTTTCCTGTTGGTGGTTTTTAGGGTAAAGTGATAAACTGAGACCTGAAATGCATGAACACAGTAGTTTCTTTAAATGTGTTCTTTTATGGTGGTTTTTCTTTCAAAATACAGCATTTTATGAGGAAAGTATTTAAATGTGTCATTGTACTTTATTTAATAAGCATGTGTTGAACAACTTATTGTTAATTTTGCAACTATTGTACTTTGAGAAAAAAAATACTTCAATTTGTGCATGCCATGATAATGAGCTGCTGCGAGGAAGACTCATAAATGTTACAGCACCAGTGGGAGGAAGGGCTTTCCAATAGAGATTTTCTAGTACTAAAGGATGCCATCATCAGAAGAACGACATTTCTTTTATCTGCATTGTTTAGAGAATATCATTACCAAATGACAGGATACTTTGAAGCCCAGCAGTTATTTTTTTGTGTGTTTTAGTTTCTATAAAAAAAAAACATTGCAGGACTCTAGACTGCAGTGGAAGATGAATACATTTGGTTTTAGCTAATTATGTTTTGCAAGTTTTGGTACATTTGTGCTTCCTGGTACACAGTTTGTGCCTGGCTTATTGTATGCTGTTCTAAGCACAAAAACCAAAATATACAATGAACAGTTTAAAACATAGGCACAAGGTGAATCTTGTGGCTATGTAACAAGAATTTATGCACAAGCAGAAGCCTAATAAACTATACAATTTTTCTTGAGTCCTGAACTCTCAAGCAGCCCTTTACAAAACAATTGAGCCACTCCAAATCAAAGTTTCATTTTATAAGTTTGTAAATATATTTCTTTGGTGAGTAGACACAACTACAGTCATAAAAGGTGTAATTTGGTCAATGAAATAACTGGTGCATGAATCCATTTACCCGTAGTTGTTTTTTGTGCAGTCTGTTGAAAAGATTTAAAGAATATAATAAGGAGACCCATTAGGCTCATTGAATCACACTTATTGCAGTCACTCCTATGAATGATCTTTTATGACACTCGTGAAAGAAAAAAGAAAGCAGTAGTTACTTGGCCTCTGTCAGAAAGTAAATCCGCATAAACCAAACAGGGACACATGAAATGAAAATTGCAAAGAAAACTGAACTAAAAAGAGAAGATGTGTTAATCTTTATTTGATTAGGAGACTTACTTGTGCTTCAGACTAGTTTTTATGAAATCTAAAACTTCTATCAAACATCAGTTGTTTGACAAAAATCTCACATTAAATTCACTCTCAAACACCATTAGACATCCACAGTAGTGAAAATTAAATATACTGCATGTGCTTAAAGGTCATGTGACTGTATTGCAATGATTAAAATATCACAGCAAATGCATGTAACTGATGGTATAGTAACAGCTGGCCACGTCAATATGGCTATGTCATTGGACCTGAATTTAAACAGCAATTCAGTGTGGAATAGAGCCATACTGCTTTTGTATTCTCTCATGTAAAGTTATGGTGAATGGGGATTGATATAAAATCCATATGAGCGGAGGCCTCCTAAGTGGGCCCATTGCTCTCCCCAAAAAGACACTGGTCTTTATTCAAACATTCTCATCCCTCATTCTCTCATGTAACATATTATTCAACAGCTGTTGTAACTGGACCTCCAGATGCAGTAGATCTGGGTCATAATTGATATTTGAGCAGATCCCACATGTCTTAAATTGGGGAAAGATTGAGGGACCTTGCAGACTGTGGATGGACCTCAACGTGACACAGGCATTCCCAGATTAATACATTGGCAGGCTTTGTCTTGTTGAAAACCTATACCAGGGTGCTGCTCAGGAGACATGCGACCACAGGATGTCACTGGCATGGTGTTGCACCATTAGGGGGCTGTAAATTATTATCAGAGGTGACCTGAAGTCATACCCTTTGGGTTTCCATATCACAGTGCCAGGATTAATGCCAGTGTGTCCGTCCACGACTTTGGCAGTAATGGTTCTTTCCACCATAGATGCTTACAATGGTCATTTGTGACCACATACCAAAATTCATTATTGAAGTGGCATAGTATGTCGCCACTCATCTTTAGTCTGTGCAACCAGTTACAGCACCACCCTGAAAGCAGCCATCTCTGCTCTGGTGTTAATGGCAGGTATGCATGTGACATTGACTCTGTAATCCAACTGATGCCAGTCATCAAGAACGTGGGTTGTTGTAAAGAGTCTGATACCTGTGACCACATGATAGGAATAAATGTCATGAAGTCATGATGTCATGCTCGGCAAGCAATACAACAGATATCGGATAACCATTTTGGTTTTATGATATCTGGACAGGCCAACTATTTGCAGATTGACTGGTCTGGGACCAAGTTCCTTTCAAGTCAGACCATCCTATCTGTATGTGTAAATCTCTCTCCACTATTCTTTTTTAAACTAAAGCCCTCTGCATGATCCATCCGAACCTGTGAAATCCTCTCTTATCGTCATAGCTTGATGAAAATCATGTCACTTTGTTCTTAGCTTCATGTTGCCAGACCCTTCTTGGCTCAAGCCCTTCGGTGAACCTTTCACCCCCCCCTTTCCATAAAATTAGTGGTCAGAAGTGTGTAGGCATGTTTGTCTATGCTGTAAAGGCCTCAAACAACAGTGGCAGCATTTTGCTTCAAATATTCCGCTTCCAGTAGCCAACTTTTGTGCATCCAAACAACATTGTTTTGAGGGGCAGTTGTCTGAGGCAGTCAGAAAGTATGTCCATCTGACTCTTACAGACACTTATAAGATAGTCAAATGGCCAAAAACTCAAGGATGTAGAATGCACAGACATGCACGGCTGAATCTATCAGCCCAAAAATGTGGCACTCTATCCCTAACAGATTTGTGGCCAAACAATGGATATGTTGTCCGGAGTGTCTCCAATGGGAAGATGACCGTGTTGCTGGAGGGTTTTCCCAGGTGCCCGTTGCCATGTGTCTCGTGAACCCTGAAAGATGTGCACGAAATATGAACATCGAGTAATCGCACATCAACAGTTTGGCTTCGGATGGAGCATGCCTGGTCCCTAAGGTAGTCCCACATGTTGAGCTTGACCATTATTGATAAATGAAAGACCACAGGTGCAACATTTTGCTTCTGTCAGTCTGTAATGACCAAATGAAGTAAGTAAAATATACTTACTGTTTTTGTTTTATCCGTTTACACAATCAGTTTTACAAACTGTATCCTATAGTCTAAAGGTGTGTTGGCATTAAAGCTCTGTGCCTTTGTGCATCACAGCTCCTGTTCCCCCTCCTGCTGCACTGTGCAGTCACTCTCCTCCTTTCTCCGTCCTCTGCCTCTCATTCCTCAGAGCCCTCAGATGAACTCGCTAAGCTGACACAGCTCGAGTTAGTCCCTCTGACTGTGGATGGGGCCCTGGCCCACCACCTGCAACACTGCCCCTACCACCTCCGCCTCCTCAAGACCCAGCTGATGTGTGGTCAGGAGCTCCCAGAGTGTCTCTACGGTCAGCCTCTGTGGTCTGCTGTCTGTCTCTGTCAGTCTCACACCTTTGAACTGGGACTGGAGAAACTGGGATACTGCTAATGCTGGTTGAGCTTTGCATCTACTGTTCCATTCTGACTTGTTTCCTGCTTGTGTATTCTTTTTTTAATCTGCCTGTTAATTTTGTCTGTAGTCCTGCAGCATGCACCATTTCATGGCTAAAATCTGAAAAATGTTAGCATGTCTGGCAGAAGGTGCAGAATTGTCTTCCTTTGCATCTTGAAAGTCAGAATGAAACAAGTTTGGAGGTTTTTTTTCGACGGTAAGTTTATGTATTTCAGAAGAAATTAAGTTTGTGAATTAAGTGTATGAGGTGGATTTTTTTAAGTTGGTACAATTTGAGTAAATTGCTGAAAAGTGACTATGATGTTGATGGCTGTAAATGACAGACCTAGACAACACTATCTCAAGCACAAGTACAATAAATTTTATTCTGCGAGTTCATATCCAGGTTTATTACCTGGTTTCATCAAAATATTTTCTCAAAACGTGTTTGTTCCAACTATTCTAGTCACTGTGGTCTACCAGTTTAGGGTAAGTTTTGCGAAATGAATAATGGTCAGCTCCTGGTCTGTAGTCAAGTACCGCTAAATCAAGACATTAAAGGCCTTATGTCAAACTAGAAATGTTTAAAAAAAACTACCTGGAAAGAAATGTTTTCCTCTTTAGTCCAGCTTTGGTCAATGTTGATTTGTTGATTTGTTATTCGACTTTTTTTTACATACCACAAGTGAAATTGAAAACACAAGAAAAACAAAACAAGCTCCTTACCTGGAAAAATATGGAACCTAGATCAATGAAGACAAATTCCCAATTGTCTCTTTTCTTGTTTCTAAACTTCGTCAGTTTTGTTGAATTTAGTTCTCTGCAGATTATTAAACAACATCAGAGTATCTAACGTGGAAACCGTTCTTCTTGTCAGTTGTAATAAGCTTTGCCATTGAAGAACTAACAGTGCTACAGGCATGCTAGTCACTTGTAAGTCAAACTTTTCTGTGGCTCATTTTTAGGTTCGCTTTTTTGTATTTTGTGGATGTTTCAAACTGAGTTTTGACTGCAGAGAAAATCCCTGAAAATGGGCCATTTTTTTCCGCAACAGTGTCTTTTTGGAGACTAATGTCTGGTGTTAATGGCATCGATTTGACTTCCTCAGTGCCAGATTACGACTTAGATCCACTTTATGATAACTCCCTTTGCATCCATTAACATGCTTCCTGGCCAGGTGGATGATGTTTAAGCATCTGTTGAAAGATCTGGGTCAATATTGTCTGTTCTGTCATTTTAATTGGCCAATTAAGCTGTGGTCTGTCCATAAACTGCTGGTTTTATGAAGTGTTGTATGAGTTGATCCTATCATTGGAGTCAGCTAAAGAACATGACTGTTATTCATTGCTGATAACAGAGACAACTGTGTGAAGCTATAAAACAATTTTTTGCAGCAGGATTGTTTTTATTTAGGCTATGTTGTATTCTCTGTTCTTGCTGCTTTGTTTTAGTGTGAAGAATCAATGGTGCAGTGTGGCCTTAGTGGTTTGGGCACTTGCTGCATCAGATGTGTGAGCTGAATTTAATGTCCACATGAAGAGGCTGCAGCAAAGGCAAGACAACATAGATTATATTAAACATTAGACTGTCATAAGTATAAACCATGGAAAGAAGGATAAATGCTGTGTGAAAAGTAAACCATTTGATTTAGAGACAGCATATACTGTAATACCTGGTATTAGTTTTATTAAATCTCAAATGCTTAGGTCAACAAACTTCAGAATGACATTCACACTGTTGATAGACATTAGGGTGAAGGTTTATTTTTTTAAATCAGACATCTATGACTTTCTTGATGCTATAAACACTTTTTAACTCTTGTCCTCTAACCAAAGATAGTCTTTGGGTTGGACACTTCAGAGGGACATAATCCACTTTTTTAGTTAGTTAATATATTTTGTTGTGTACTTGGAATCTCTAAAAGTGCAGATAAGGTGAATTTAGTCTATCTTGGTGCTGCGTAGATAACTTTATATTGTGTTTGGCTCATGTTTTTCAACTTGTTCAGTTTTCTCTATTCTCTATGATATTTTCTGAACTATTACGTCAAATTATTTGTGACAGAATTGCCAAATAAGGTCTGGATCCACCAACTACAATTTTGTCGTTGTCTTTTTGTCATCATTCTCCTCTGGCTCTGGGTCAGACTGTGGCTCCAACATGTAAGGCTGGCTGGACAAGTCTTCTGTTGTTGACATCTTTTAATTCATTTGTAAATAAAACATTTCTGTGCTGTGAGATAGTCGTAAACCCCTCTATCAAACTGGAATGATATTGTCTGGAAGCTGGAGGAGGGTGGGGTTTAGCGCCTCAATTGGACTTAAAGAAAGAGCATTAAAACGAGTTGACCTGAGACACCTCAGAAAAGAGGTGAAAGAGAGGCTTGTGGAGTTACAATAAAGAGGAATTCAGATCAAATCATAGCAGTTCCACTTTATATAGACCTCAAGTGACTGATTTAAATGTGAAAAAGATGGATTTAAAAGCATATGTCTACATTAAATTAATTAGTGTCAATATACTTTTTTAATAATAAATGAATGTTTGTCATTTTATATTCTTTTTTCTCACAGTTTGCCTCTATATATTATTTATACATCATAACAATCATATGCACTTTTTTCCAATTGTTTTTCTTTAACTTGAGAAATTTCAAACTACCAAAACAGACAGTAGAATAGAGCTTTATTAAACAATGATTCAACTTTTTTTGTACAAACAGAAAAATGTTTCGGCTCTGTGTCTTCATCTCCCAAAATCTGAAGACACAATCAGTGTAATCTGCACATTTAAAATCTAAAACATTGATCATTAATATCTTTTTTCTGGTTTTGAAACATTGGCTGTGTCTCAGTTCATTGGTTGAAGCCCACATAGACCGCGGCACACGTAGGCCACACCCTTTGTGGGACACCAATGTGGGCTGCGTTTTGTGGGTTTTTTCGACCGCATGAATAGGCGTCCATGAATTGGGAAGCCTACGGTGTGGGGCGGTGATGTAAGCAGCCCCTGAATTGAGACACAGTCCTTATCTATCAGCTGTGAGGATTTAGCTTCTAGAAGATTCAAAGGAAATCTCATTCTTACACATTTAAAATGGCTTCTGACCTGACTAGCAATAGAGTTAATAAGATGTGGTTTGAACTGGAGTGAATTAATCTGTAACACCTCATGTGCCAAGTCTGGTGCCTTTCTGGTTAGAATATTCCACTTCTGTTCTTCTGGTTGTACTAACAAGTGAGGGAAATTACCTCAAAGTGACTGCTTTCAGTGTGTTGTGTAGCTTCAGCATGTGGGTGGACTGCACCATCTGCTGTGGGTATTTCACTGAATGTTGATCTTTTAGCTGCCTTAAGGTTTGTGTGGTTAGTTAGCAAAGAAAATAGCCTTTGTTGGTTGTGTTTGGCATACACCATGATGAGTAGATGCATATAGACAGCCAACATGCACAGAGAACTGAAGTGTTGTTAACCTTCTTCCTGCTTCTGATAAAGTGGTACAACAGGCTCTCTCCCTCTCTCCTTCTCTCTCTCTCTCTCTCTCTCGTTTGACTGGATTGCAGGATTCGAAGGTTGCTCCATGGTGCCATCTATTTACCCGCTGGAGACACTGCACAACTTGCTGTCCCTCAAGCAGGTGGAAGAGTTTCTCCAAAAAGTGTGCGAGAGCTGTGAAGCTCAAACCAAAACGATGAAAAGTAGGTCTGCACTCAGATATGATAACAGATTTATCATATTTACTTATTATTAGAGGTGTCCCGATACCGATACCAGTATCGGAATCGGATCCGATACCAGCATCAAGTACTCGTACTCGTACTCGTAAAAGCCAGCCGATACTCTTAACCGATACCACTTTTGTCTCCTCCTGTGCTGCGCTGCAGCACAAAGGGTAAACAACAATCCATACCAGGCGGGGGCGCTAACGCACTGACAAGTTATTTCCGACCGCACCCCCGAATAACAGAAGAAGAACGACGAGAAGAAAAGAAGAAGAAGAAGTAACATATCGGCAGTTCGGAGATATTTAAGAGCAGCACGGAGGACAAACAAGCAGACTGTCTGCTGTGCTCTGCTAACTGTCAAGAGGAGGAGAGAAAGTTGGATGTTTTAACAGCAGCARTTTGATTCAACATTTGAGGACAAGACATGACAAAGAATTCAAAGAGTTTCTGCTGCTAGCAGAAGCCTTCAAAAACAGCACTATGCAGCAGTTGTTGCTGTAACTTCAATGCTGTTTTTTTTTTTCTTGTAGAACAAACTAAGACATAAGCAGAATATGGAAGGAAATTTGTTGTAAAAACATTTTATTTTTCACTGTGGTTCTTCTCAGATTTTGTTTTAGTTGTTCCATTTAAGTTTGAACTGAGATTTACTGCACTTTATTACTATTAGTCATTTTTTAAACAGTTTAAGACTGAAGCAGAGTAAACTTCTATAGATGTGCTGCTAAAATTTACATTTTAATTTAAATTTGGTAGTTGCATGTTGAGGAAAATGTATAAAAATAACTTATTTTGTTTTTTAATGTATGCAACAGCATTTTTTTTTGCAGTATTTGTATTGTTAATACATTCAGAGGGAGTGTGGCCTTATAAAAAAGAGCCTGTTTGAAATAAAATAAATGGTTTCAAAAGTTATGGTGTGATATATATATATCAACTTATCTACTTGTCTGAGGCTACGTTCACACTGCAGGTCTTAATGCTCAGTTGTGATTTTTTGAAAAAATCAGATCTTTTTGTGTGAACGTTCACATTACATTTTAAATGTGAACGTTCACATTACATTTTAAATGTGAACGTTCACATTACATTTTAAATGTGAACGTTCACATTACATTTTAAATGTGAACGTTCACATTACATTTTAAATGTGACCTGCATCAGACCCCTGTGTGAACGCTCCACAGCACTGATGTGACACGCATGCGCAGTAAAAGACGTGACGTCTCATCAGCCGGCTTGTTTGTTTACAGAGCTAGCATGGTTGCTACATTTTGCACATCGAATCTGAAGTTGTTGTTTAATCAGAGCTGATTAAATAATTATCTGACGCTTCTTTAGTTCAGTGTTTATACCTGAACCTGCCTCTGACCGGGATGCTCCAGTGAAGCTTTTTTTTTTTTTTTAACGAAACTACGAGCTGGAAATAAAGTATCGACCGAGTATCGAACTTCAGGATCGATACTCTCCGCGACCCAGGCTGGACATGTTATCAAACTATCTACGTGGAAAATGAAAAGTAAAAAGATGAAACAACTGGACTTGTGTTTTGGAGCTGTAAACACATGGAGCTGCAGATTTAAACAGCGAGACTTGAGGTTAGTGTCTTATCATCCTTCAGCCCCTCCTCCTGATGAAAAAGTCAGATGAATGTGACATGAGCGTTCACACTGCAGTCACTTTGAAAACATCAGATATGTATATGATTTAAAACCACATACTGAAACRGCCTGGGTCGGATTTGAAAAAATCGGATTTGTCTCGTTCAGACTGTCATAAAAAAAAATCAGATATGAGTCAGATGGGTCAAAAAAATCGGATTTGGGTCGGATTTGCCTGCAGTGTGAACCAGAGTTTGCACTACCTCTTTATTGTCAAACATAATATTTACCCATCAATTTTTACATGATAATTGCATTTCATTTTCATTCTGTTTAATATTCAACAAGTTGAACAGATAATCCACCCTAACCCCACTACTTGGTATCGGTATCGGTATCGGTATCGGCGAGTACCCAAACTCAAGTACTCGTATTTGTACTCAGTCTTGAAAAAACTGGTATCGGGACACCCCTACTTATTATAAATCAATGTAGTAGCCATAAAGTTGTAGGACAACACAGAGAAATGCAAATTTAGACAAACTGAAAAAGCAAACAAACATTTTAAGGCTTTTAAGACCCTCAGTTCAACTGTCATGTTTTTAATAAACTGCAGGAAAGTGTTTGAAACATGCAGGAAAAGTTATCTTCGTTAGCCATAGTTTTTTAATATAAAGTCAGGTCAATAAATACTGTATTGGAACCAAATCTGTTTCATTAAACTGTTCATGAGATATTTCGCCAACAGACGGAGAAGTGCACACAGACATTGTGTTCACCCACCTTCCATGGTGGTTAGTGATGATTAAATAAACAGTTGTTTCTGACATCAAACACACCTGTTAGCAGTTTGTTTGCTGCTCTTTTTTAGAAACTGGTTCTGGGAAACAAACCCTGATGTGTGTATTTGTTCTCTTCCAGCCCTCTCTGGTTTATTCAACTCCCAAAGCCAAACCTCTCTGGACAGTCCACGGCCGCCTCTGTCCTCCTCGGAGTCTGAGGCGTCACTCCAACCACCAAGCCAGCCTCTGTGGCGTAAGTCCTTTTTACATAAGGTCTTTAATTTGGGCTGTTCCAATACCAGTTTTTCTCAAACATATGAGTATTTTAGTTTGTGTACTCGCTTACACCGAGTACCAGCATTGAGTATTTACGAACAAGGACTGGATCAAGTAGAATATGCAGCACAGTAGATACTGCTGCATCAATATAAATTAAATTTTCACTAACGACTAAATGTGTCAACTCAATACTAGTATCCCAGTACTTGTACTCGTATTGGTTCCGAGTATCAAGGCGTTTTGTCCGTGTACATGTACAAAATTCTGGTGTCGGCATACCACTAATTTTAACGATGCTGAAAAATAAGTCAGATGGCTTTACTGTATTTTTCGGACTATAAGCCGCACCGGACTATAAGCCGCACCCCCAATATAAAAAAACAGTACACCCAAATTTGTCGTCAAAAAAGTGAATTCAACATCAAAACATAAAAAGCAAACCTTTA
>NW_013952687.1:524836-529065 GCF_001266775.1 Austrofundulus limnaeus | reverse complement strand
TGTCGCTGTCCTCCCGGGGTAATGCTGGCTCTGAAGCTGTGGTGGGAAAGCCCTCCCGCTCCAGCCTACATCACTGCATGGGATTCCTTCCCCGGGGAGTGCAATGAGGGAAAAAAAAGTCCGCGGCTCTTCACTCGACGTTTATCCACAAAGTGGTCCTGGATTAAGCTCCAAAGTTTTTATCAGTCAGATTCCACCATGAAAAATGTCTGTTTTATCCCCTTTTATGAGTTTTTGGCCATTGACAAGCTTTAAATCGCTGCTTCCTGGTACAACAGGCTCTAGAAGCGATCGCTTTTTTCTTTTTTTTTCCCTTTCTTTTTTTGAAGAGAGTGGTTGAAGCAAATGGAGCATGGTGGCTGAAGAAAAAAATTCCATTTATAAGCCGCACCGGTCTATAAGCCGCATGGTTCAAAGTTCAGGAAAAAAGTCGTGGCTTATAGTCCGAAAAATACGGTAATTCCTTCTGACAAATCTCTACATTTTACCATTTCTGAGAAAATTGACTCATAAATTGTCATTACGATAGGTAAAAGAAAGTGTGTAGTTTTATTTCTGATGTGTGGAAAAATACTCTGAAATTCATATTTCGTCTGGTACAGCGGCCTAAATGACTTGCATGCATTTTTATTTAAACTGTTTATACTAATTAGAGACTCTAAACTCAGACTTGCAGAAATGTAGCTCTGCTGAGCAGCTTCCTGGTGTGAAAATAAGTAACCGTTAAAAAAAAAGACAGACTAGAAAATGAGGATGTTGGTGCGTTCCTGTTAAAACTTGCTCTTGCTTCACACTGATTTATCTGCAGTGACGGTGCTCTCGTGAAGCGAAGATTTTACACTCGGCTCAAACTCTGTTTTGTATCATGAGATAATGTCTTTCATCGGTTTTTGAAATTACTTTTTTTTTCTAATGAATAGAGCAACCAGTTATAGAAGCCTTTAATTTGACTTGTGTTTTGTTGAACAAAGTGACTGTAATGTGACTAATAAGTCATGAGAAGACTCATCTTTATGACCAACTTAAGGTCTTACAATCAGACTTCCCTCTTAATAAAGAGTAAAATGTTGAACAAAAAGCAGAACTTAGAGCATAAATGTGCTGCAGCTCATCCTCTGGGAGAAAAATCAGTAAGAAAAATGCTAATTTGACGTAATATCATTGGAGCTTCTGTAGATGGTCACGCAGGAGCGTTTCCCATAGTGAAACACCGAAGGAAGTAGAAAAAGAACATCCACTTATTCACTTTGTTTTTGGTTTTAAATTTTGAATAATTTTTCTTTTGTTCTGTTCCTCTAAATACGTTTGATTAATTGACTAATAAATGTTGATTATATGTATCAGTCTTGTCACACCGGTGTAAATGTGGCATCATTTATGCCAGTGGTTCCCAAACCTTTAAGCTTTTGACCCACAAAATAACAGTAGCAGAGACCTGTGCCCCCAGCTATTTTTGGATGATAAACATTTGTATCAGGTTAACTAAACATGGGCATAGTAATAATATTTTTATACTACATTTATCCATTTAAAATATACTAACCTCACTCCTTTGTAACAACTAAGGCAAAAATGTCATTAATTCAGAAAATCTTTTCAGGACCCCACCTTGATGTTTCGGGACCCCACTTTGGGTCCCGACCCCAACTTTGGGAAACACTGATTTATGTAACTCTCTAATGCTGGTTTCATAAACGTTTTCATGACAACAATTAAACAATGAAAAGACAAAGTTACTTCTTTCCTGAGTTCTGCATTAAGAACATATATGTGTTTGCCCACATAATGCATAAAACAACCAGATAACACAACACTAAGGAAGGAATGAAGGCTGAATGTGGAAAGGAAGAGTAAGAGGCACAGTTTGTTACCACTGTTGTCTTGGAACAAGGAGGTCAACAACAACAACAAATATGTAGCAAGTAAAGACGGCAGCAGAGTGTCCTCCAGCAGTCTAAGCCTTTAGCAGCAGAACTAAAGAATAACTCAGGAAACCAACCCCAACTATAGGATTTATCAAAAAGGAAAGTCTTCTGTTTAGTCTCAGCCTCACAGACAGAAACTGGAAGTTGGTTCCACAAGAGAGGAGCTTGATAACTGAAAGCTCTGCCTCCCATTCTACTTTTAGAAACTTGAGGAACCACAAGTAAACCTGCAGTCTGAGAGTGAAGTGCTCTGTTAGGAAAGTAAGGAACAATAAGATCTTTAATATATGATGGAGCTTGGTTGTTGAGAGCTTTGTATGTTAGAAGATTTAAAGTTCGAGTCACATTCTAACTTCTAAGTCACATCTTAAACACATTTATCCTCAGCAGCTTATAAAACAGCATGAGAGCTGACAGCGTTGACAGTTTTACATCATTTATTTGTAATTTTTCATGTCTGCATTTTTTATTGGTTTAATTTATTTTTTGTGGTCTCTCGTGTCGTTACTTCACTGTTTCATGTGCCGACAGTTTACTTTTTTTAAATTATCTTCTAACTTCTGTCTGTGTTTCCTGTTCAGATGGCAGCATACCTTCCAGCACCGTCTCCAGTGCGGGCCCCTCATCCCCAGTCACAGACAGCTCCGGTCTGAACTTCAGCTTTAGCGAGTAGGCCATCTATCCACAAAACCTGGAGAACTTGTGAGTGTCTGAGGACGTCACCCCGCCTCAGACCTCAGACTGATCATGGACTCCTCTGGTGGGCATTAACCCCACAACTCTAATCATCCCGTCACTGCAGCTCCTGTGGATCTCCTCCATTCTCTTTGTTGACATTTCCAGTGATCATATCCAACATAAAGCCAGCAGTCCCACCATCTGTGCCTTTCAGTCACTTTGGATGCTGCCTCATTAAATCATCAGGTGCCTGCTGCTTCTTTTTCATTTCAAATATTTTTACACCAAACAAGTTCTGATTTTGAGCTGAAGATGGTAGTAAGCCCAGGTGATGTCTGAGTATCTGCTGTGTGATTGTTAGAACACTGACGAGGCTGGAAACTAAAAAAAACTTTCAACCAAAGTCAACAAATATAAAAAGAAGCACCTTTAGGTATCGTGTTGTAATTTGGGTCTTCAAAATATGTGCTTTGTAGATTTTGTTTGCTTCATGATTCATGAACATTAGTTTGTGGTCCTGACAGAATTTACAGGAAGTTTCCTGTCTCCACTTGTTGATTTTGCTGTTTCTGTTTAAATTTTTATTTTTTTAAAGGAATGTCAAATTACTTTTTTTCGTTAGTGTTTCACAATAAGGGATAAAAATATCAAAGAAATTCTGCTAAAAACTGGCCCCCATATATAGAATATTGTGAAATCATGTAAATAACCTGTTTCATCTCAAGTTGTCATCATGTTTATCAAAGTGTTGAATTCATTTCTGTTTTCTGTTTGATTCTTAGTTGACTTTTATCAGGCAAAATACAGGATTTATTTGAGGGGTTTTGTTTTCCTCTGTAAGACAAGACATCTGATCAAAGTTTTTGTCTTTTATGTGACTGATGTTAAATGAAAAAAATGTGTAAATGTGCCTTTAAATTATTTGAGATTCATTTGTTTAATTTTCATATCAAGTTGATTTAATGAAACCAGTTTTAGTTCCTGTGGTCAGTTTTTCTGTGGATGAGTTGATTTAGTTGTTTTCTGCTGTGCTGTCAGTTGTGATTATTATTGAATTATTTAAAAAACATTGTGCTCAGGTAAAGAGGTAATCTAAAGATCTAATCTAGTTTTTTATCAAACTTTTACTGAAATCATTTACATTTTGAAATGAAAAGTGTAGTGATTAAATTAAAGCACTGATGCCCAAAAGGAAGATTTACTACAAGTAACCATAAGCTTGATTAACTAAGATCTCCAGCTGCAAAAAGCAAAACAGATTTTTTTTGTTTTTTTGGCCGAGTTTTCTTGAGTTTTTGTCAGAAAAGCAAAAGCTCATTGCATATTTCCTGTTTGACATCTGCCTGTCTTCAAATACTTACGTTTACTTTAATAACTTTAGAACCTGATTAAGGTCAGAGAGCAAAGATTTTAATTTTTTTCCCGAAGTCTGACTTTCTCAGAATTTTGACTTTTAATCTCAGAATTCAGACAAATCAGGGATGATTTTTTTTTCTTTTTGGCCCTTCTTTTTATAAAAACAGAGCCATATCCAAAAATTAAAATTATATAACACTTTCACAAACTTCTAGGAACCATAATTCTTAATAGATGCCTGTTATCAATCATCATGGAGATATATATATA
>NW_013952687.1:522325-524296 GCF_001266775.1 Austrofundulus limnaeus | reverse complement strand
GTGTGTGTGTGTGTGTGTGTGTGTGTGTGTGTGTGTGTGTGTGCGCGTGTCCTGTGATGCTTGGTTGGTCATGCTTTAAGAAGAAAAATCTGTCAAATATCTGTTTATAGTATTGAAATTATAAAGTTGGGCTTTGATGTTGCAGGGATGAAAAGGGGTTAATAAAAATGTTTTATTAAACCCCAGTTAAATGATGAAGGTGTTGTAAAACCTGCTACAGGCCAGGTAAATAGTCAGTTTCAGAATGTCTCACATTTTAGATTCAGACCTTTTATTGCTTCATAACTGCTCTGTTTTTCACTGCTCCTGCTGTACATAAATGTCATGCCATTTTTATTTGATGCTTTATTTCTGCCTAAACTTTCCTCTTGTCCGTTTTCCTTGTTAACTCAACCCATTTTTTATTTTTAACATCCTTCCTGCTCTTTCACCTGTTTCTTGTGTCCCTCTCTCTGTCTTTAACCATCTTTGCTTTTTCAAATTTATTTCATTTTCTCTTATTTTCCCTCGTCTTGTTTTTGTCAGGATCTGTGTTTTGTTTCATTATTTTTTTATAGTTTTATAAGATCTTGATATTTTCTTTTCAGCTTCATCTGTGTGATTTTTTTCCCTCTTGCTGTTCAGCTTCTGCCCCTTCTGCTCTCACCTGCTGCTCTTCCCCAGGTGTTGGTCCTTACCTGTAGTTACTCTTGATATTCTGTCAGTCTACTCCCCTATCAGGGCTTGGTGTCTCCCAGGAATGTTCATGTTTGGTTCCATGTTCTATGAAGTTTGAATATATGTAAGTAGTTTCTGCTTACCTGTCAGCCTGTTTTATTTTTATTACTATAATTAAATCAGTTTAAATTTACCTCTGAGTCTCGCTGTATCCGTCTGCATTTTGGGTTTTGATCCACAAACGATTCTGCGTCAGGCTCTGATTCCCCAAAATATTTCAGTACCTTTAGGACACGCTGACACAATTTGCCCAAATTTAAATGAGGTTTTAAGTATAAATTTAGAAGGAAATAATTCTCCATATTTTGAAATATGTTACTGCCAGGTCAAAGGCAACTAATTCTCAAAGACCAGTACTGTTTCTGACACAGTTATTTCGTCTCTTGAGGGCTGGTTGTAATTATGTCAGGAGAAGAAACAGAGGAAGAGGAGTAATCTGCTGCACTGTGCCTTAAAAAGAATTCATCCTCTCTTCCAGTTTTGAACGTGGTCTGAATTTTACAATATACTGTATATATAAAAGTGCAGATGTTCATTGCCGTTGTTTCTTCTCTCAAACAGAACCAAAAACAAAATTAATTCTGTAAATAACATCTGCACAGCGACCACCCCTTGGTCTGAGAAAGAAACTATTGAATCAATTTTCAGTGAAAATATTTCTCTTGTGCCTGCAGCATTTGTAACAAAAGGTCACAGTTAGATTGTTTAATATAGATAATAAGATTGTAACATAAGAATATACACAAACTGTTCTCATCTGTAAAACTGGATGGCATGTCTGCACCATTGACAATCAAGCCTGGACATGAAAGTTGAAGCAGGAAGAAGTATGTCTTCAGGACGATCTGAGAAGAAGTTTTAGACGCTGCCCCCTACATATACAGTGGGGAAAATACGTAAGTATTTAGTCAGTCACCAATTGTGCAAGTTCTCCCACTTAAAAAGATGAGAGAGGCCTGTAATTGACATCATAGGTAGACCTCAACTATGAGAGACAAAATGTGAAAAAAAAATTGAGAAAATTTGCTCCCAGGTTCAGACAGGTGCAGCTGGAACAGACCCTGCATGTCTTCGAGACTGACAGCATGAAGTCCTCCAACAAAAAGGGGTCTGATCTGGTCATGATGGTTTATTATGGCATTGGCAACACCCAATGTCTGCAAGCCATCCATAAACCTGGGCAACGAGAAAATTAATGCTGAAAATAATGTAGTGGTTCACACTTTAAATTCAACATTAGACTGGGAACAGTCC
>NW_013952687.1:506709-521370 GCF_001266775.1 Austrofundulus limnaeus | reverse complement strand
AAGTCAGACAAAATGATTTTCTCAAATTTTTTTTCACATTTTGTCTCTCATAGTTGAGGTCTACCTATGACGTCAATTACAGGCCTCTCTCATCTTTTTAAGTGGRAGAACTTGCACAATTGGTGACTGACTAAATACTTATTTTCCCCACTGTAAATGAACAAGGCTTTGCCCATTTAAAAAAAGTAAGACATATATTTATGGTATATACTGTATATTTTGCATTTTGTTGTGAGTAGTTATTTTATGCGTAAAGGTCATGTGAGGTCCTGACTTGGTAGGTAGGCGGGACTTAAAACCTCACATCCTCAGTACACAGACTCTGGTTACAAATATGACAGCTTTCATAAACTGGATCTTGCCGACTTCAATTCCCAACAATAAGATCATGTTTACAAAAGAACAATTTCTGGAAATGTTATTGTTTTTTCAAAGTTTATTGTCATGAATAAAAAGAAAGTTCCACTGTACAGCAGGGCACTCTGTTCTATTGACAGGGCGGGGAGTCGTCCTTGGATAATGGTAGGGTCTTGGGAGAGGTGTGTATTCTCTGACTGCTTCTAGTCATAACTGTTAATTCTGAAGAAACGTTAGCATGTAGTCACCTATGGGCCGGCCTGTGGCATAGGCAGTAGAGGCAAATGCTAAGGGTGCGGTCTATCTAGGCGTGGTGCCATATGGAGTATTTTTCTTGATTAAAGTATCTTATGATGCAGCCAAGACTACTCTTGTTCAGTGTTTATAGAAAACAAAAGGATAATGGAAGTTTCAGTTCTGATCTCAGATAAAGTTCAGGTTAAAGTCCAGTTTTCAGTCTTCTATCTACAAAAAATACAGATTTTATGTTTTTGTTAACCCCAATAATTTAGTAAAAATGATCTTCAAATGACTGGAAAATGCATTGTTTTGAGGAGATTGTTTAGTAATTGTTTCCAGGGGAGTATACCCTGGACCCCCCTAGAACTGCTTCACTCCACAGCTTCTCGTTAGCACGAACAAGTGTTCCCCGTTTCTGTCAGCAGACGTTGGCAGGTATGAGGTTGAGGTGATTCTGGTGCTCTTTCCAGTGGTGGGCACAGTTCCCCTAGGGAACTAATTTTCAGATAACTGCTTTAGGGCTTTTGCTAATTTTAAAATTTATTAGTGGATTAGCACTTGCTAAATTTATAGGCTGAATTAAGAAGCACAAACTGAGGTCTATAACTGTTATTGATCAACGTTACCTCTTGAGCCCTCGGGCAAAACAGTTTTTTTTCCGTTTTTTATTTCTTTTAACTTCTTTTAACTTCAGATCTGTTTGATGAACCTGGACATGTTTGGTATCAAAGGAAACATAAGAATCTTGTCTAAAACACTAAAATAACCCAGTCAACCCATGGAACATTCTTCAACAGACAACATGAGTCACATACGTATGTGACTCATGTTGTCTGTTGAAGAATGTTCCATGGTTATTTTAGTGCTTCAGAATTGGCTTTTGCTCATTTTTCAGTGGTTAGTGTTTCAGAATTAGGGGACCTAAATATTTGAGTTAGTGTTTTAGGGCTAGTGGAACCCTTTTTTTTTTTTAGATTAGTGCTGCCCACCACTGTCTGTTTCAAATGAATTATATTAACGGTTTTCATTGGACAATCTGGTTTCTAAAGATAAAAAATAATCTCAAAGACAAACTTTGGCAGTAAGATTTTGAAAACTGCACAGTGGGTACCACCCAAATTCTTGCCCAGGGCACAACATTGGCCTGGGCCGGCCCTGTGTCTGCACATCTGCTCTTTAAAGGCACAGTGTGTAAGATTTGTTGTTTTCAGCGACATCTAGTGGTTGAGTGGTTGAATCATCCTCCCTGGTCCTCCCCCCACCCCCACCCCCCGTTTCCAAACGCAAAGGAGTTGCTACGGTGTCTCTCAGGTGTCAAAAACCTTTGATAATTCCAACCRCGATGTYTACCAGCAGCTTCAGGGCTAGTGATGTTTCAAGTGGTAAGATTATGAGCTTTAATWAGTAAAATTATCCCAGCTACAATGACAGACAACAAATATTACATTTATAGTATTACAACTAAAACTGTTTTTGACGCCGCCACCACAGTTTGTCCTTCATGAGCCTTCGTAGACAAGATGGCGGTGCAAGATGGCAGCTGCCTGTGTGGCGACCATCGACCATGGAGATATAAACAGCCTTTTATAAGGTAAAAATAATAAAACAAGGTCTTTGTCTGCAATGATTAGACGTTTTTTATTGTTGTCATTAGTGATTATCTCAGTTTCGGCTAAAAGAATTGACAAAATCCTACACACTGTGCCTTTAACACCAGCGGGGTATTTAATATCTGCTTGTATTGGCATCTGCTTCCTTTCATTTAATTTGATTTGTATTGTTTAGTTGTATGTAATGTGTTTTTTAATGAAATGAATAAATACTATAATAATAATATCTCTGTGGGCGTTCCCCAAAAATCTCCACTGTGAGACCAAGATTCAAGGCCTTATAATAGATGTCAACAGTTTGCACTAGAAACCCATTGATGTTTTGGTCAAGACGACATGGAAAAGGAGCAGATGCTACACGTGAATCAGGCTCTTTCTATTCTCATTATTTCATCTTCATTTTTTTTTCTTACTTGTATTTTTATCCTGTTTAATCTCCTTCATGTTCCCACCTCCTTTAGTCCTCTTTGAAACACCTCCTGTCCTCGTTTTCTCTTCTGCCCTCCTTTTGACTTCAGATTTTGTTTTCTCTCAGCCTAGTTTCATGATAAACCCAAGAAAGAACAGGATCTCTCATGTCCTTAGCTCACCCTGTTTACCTCCACCCCTCCCATCACATCTCATCTCTACAACCTGCCTCCTCCACTCCATTTTAAATCTTTTTCAATAACAGTGATGACTCATGCCTTCCCCTGTTGCTCCCATGCGTTGCCATGGCGACACCCCCAGATGTAATTGGCTTCTTGTAAGTGACGATGGGTGACTGGAGAGACGAAGACAGCCAGCTCCCCAGAAGCCAAAAAGCTGATGTCACCCTGTCTGGATGGCAGGTCCTTTTCTAAAACTTTCATCTGAGATAAACACAGCAGACAAAGGTTGGTTCATTCAGCTCAGTCTGAGCAAACTTCAGCTTTTTCTTCCTTCACCCACAGCTCAACAAGATGACCACAGCTTTGCAGCACCAGGTGGTCATCAACAGGGTTACGAAACGTTAATCCCTCTAACGACCCAGTGAAAAACTCTGCCTTCGTGGTTTTTGCTGCAAAAGTATTAAGTGGTGGTAATAAAAAGATGAAAAGATGTGATTCTGGGAAAGGTTTCTCAGGATTAACAGACACAACAAGAAGCAAATGAAAAGTAGAATCGAAATTTTGGAATCATAAATGTAAAAAAAAAATTTTTTAAACTGAGCCAAGTGGCAGCAGAGAAATATGGTCAATAAAAATAGTTTTTGTTTTAAAATATACAGTACATATCTTCAGTTTTACAAAATAAAAAGCGCCCAGTATTGTTGCAGTATATTTTTCTCGACCAGTTTTACACATATTTAAATCCTCACTGCCACTGCTGGAGTTTGAGAACTAAAACTGTTTTTCACTGCAGCTGCTGGAAGACTGATTGATGACAGTTTCTGAAAAATGAAGAAAATAAGTTTGTTTCACTGAAATCAAAGTATTTGTGAACATTTTGAGCAGCCAGCTTTTGAAAAGGATGGCTTAAATACTGTATATTTCTCTTGTATTTTTGGCCATGCATATTCATGTGTAAATGATACTTAACCAATACTCCAAGAAAATTCTAACAAACACTAAAATGCCTAAACTTGAACAGCACCCCTGAAAATAAACGATCATCACTATTTTGTAAGAAAGTTTGTTCTCAAACCTTAGATTCACTAAAACACTGAATAAATTTGGAGCTGGATGTACTCGTAGAGCGTACACCTCCTCCAGTCATGCAGTAATCTGTATCCAGTGCTTAACACTCTAAAATCGGAGTTTTCTCTGGACATGAACGCATCACAGTCTAGTGGATGATGGACAACTGTATCTCATTTTTAAAAATAACATGATTACAATTTCATCTGGTTCACACTTTCAGCTTAAAATCAAATGTGACAGGATCAGATTAAAGTAAAACAGACTTGGAAAAGAAAACGAAAAAAAAAACTGTAAAAACTGTTTTGTTGTTTTAGTTTCTAGAGCACATGAGGATTTCTCAACAAAACCTGTGAACTGGTCCTTCATTCCTGGTCCTTATTCAATCTCTCAAAACATGCATGTTGATGCATTTCTAATCTTATCTAGTAATTTAAAATCTCTATGTCCTTCCTGTAAATATGAGTTCATTAAAGTTGTTTTGCATCAGACCAGAATTCAACAAACACTAATAGATTAAAATGATATTGGAAAAATGGATACACAAAAACACAGAGTAATTAATGAGCATTAACATTATCTAAGGACTGACCTTGAATTTAAATTGAATTAACCATTTTTGTGCTTCACTTGCAGGATTCTAATTTACCAAAATAAGGTTCAAACCTAACCTTCTCTTTCAGTAAAATATTTATAAAGGAACAAATATAATAATTTTCCAAATTGGTCCCATATTTCCCCTTCAATTGAAAATCCCTCTCAAGTTTCATATCAGTTTTTTTGTATAAAATCTGTAAAAAGTGTTTTTTTTTTACCTGAAGAGGTAATTAGTCCTAAATGCTTTGGTTCTTTTATTTGATAAATCAAGTTAAGTGGAAGAAAAAGCGTTAAAGTGGAGAAGCTGATAGTCGTGCTGACAAGACAATTACTCCCATTTGCCAGCGAGGGTGTCCAGTTAGACCCTCAGTGCCATCCCTGCACCCACACGTCCCCCCCCCCCCCCACACACACACCTCCAAACATCCTCCAAACTGTGTTGTCAAGGTAACTGAGGAGGTGAGCTGAGAATGAAGGAGAGTTGATTTGCTTGGCAATGTGGCAGGAAAAGCAACGGAGCAGCAATCTGGAAAGTCTGGCTCACTGGAGACCCACACAGCATATAATAATATATTATCCAAGGTTAAAAGGACTGCCAACCTGACAGAACATGCCACTCTTTGTCTCTGGCTTTGCTTCACATGGGTACACACCGAATAGAAAAAAAAGAAAGAGAGGAGGAGATGTCTGAAACACTCACAAGGGGAAAATATATACATATTTGGAACCATTTATCACCAGAGGTCTGGGTTAGTCTGTAAAAGGCAAGTTTGAAAAAACAAAACAGGAATCCTTTCTTCGACACATCAAGCCCTCAATAAACTATTTTAAGGATCTCATTGTTCCAGTGACCACAGACATACAGTATATTATTTACAGTTTTAAGTGTAACTATCTAATTTGCAATGTTAACATAAAGGTTTGAATTCTGTCTGCTCAGTGCAGCTCTGGCTCCACTGATTATTGTCTAAGCTTCACCTGTGGCTCTCTACATTTAGACTGGAGCCTTCCTGTTGCAGCACTCCAGTTTCTGTGCTTCTAGTTAAGTTCTCTGCATGTTATTGCTCCTGGTCCTCCCCTGTAAATAATAAAATAAAAGAGCAAAGTTTCCAGCTGTGTCTGACTTCAGAGGTTGCAGCCTAGGAAGGCCACAGCCATCTCAGTCTGGGTGGGCTGACTCTAACAGATGTCAAATGAGACGGTCTAGTTTTTGGATGATGAATGCTTGCATGACCATGCACCACTCCGTTAGCTTAGTGATACGTTTTGTATCACATCACCCATAAATGCCTAAAATTCAAAATACATTGGAGCATGCATAACTTCACAAAACTCAACGTGTTGTTAAAAAATGTTACATGTAATAACACAAAGACAATTTGGGTTTTGCTCCATACTAAATTTAAATAAAGAGAAAGATAATGGAAAACTGGTTTTATTTTACAAAAACAATAAAACAAGGAAAATCTAAAAGATAAAGTCTAAACTTACTGCAGTGTCTTTAGTCCTGAACAAAACTGTCATAATGCTGTCATAAATATGACATAAGACCTGTCAGGAACTCAAACGAGACCTCATGAATGTTTATGATTGTTGTCATTAAGTGTCATTCGGTAAATTGTGACACTTTTAATGCAAAGCTGACATTGTTTAAAATGTCTTTGTTATGACAACTTGACATTAACCAAGACAAAAAAAATGTCTTGACAAGTTAGAGTGATTATAAGCATTTGTCAGTGTAATGAGGCTTAATGACATCTTTATAACTAGTCTAATAGGTTCCACTTTAGGTAAGGGAAAATATTAATGAAATATATTGGTCTCATGACAGCCAAAGTTAAGACTAACAACAAATGACAGTGTAATAAAATGTTAAAATGATACTTAATAGCTTTTATAACAGGTTATGATTTCTTGGTTAATGTCAAGTTGTCATAACAAAGACATTTTTAACAATGTCAACTTTGCATTAAAAGTGTCATAATTTACTGAATGACGTTTAAAGCCCATGACAGATGTTATGTCATATTTATGACAATGTCATGACAGTCTTATGAACACCCCTTCAAATAAAGTGTTACCATCCTGTTTTTAAATGCCAACAATATGATAACATCTGATGCACACTCAAAAAACAGATGTAGTGGGTTTACTTTAAGGTAGCGCACTTCGTGTCACCTTTACTCAGTTCAACTGGAACTAAAGTAAATGTTTGTATCTGTATTTTAGAAACTTTTTTGCAAATGTGGTTTGTGATTTGTTGAAGCCTGTTAAACAAGTGAAAAATAGATAAATCTGTCTGCTGCTCACAGGTCTGAGAAGCTCAGAGTAAAAAAAAAATCCCTGTCCTTTCTTTGATTTAAAGAATCGAGAGGATGTATGTTTAATCAAATTAATTTCTGGTTTGCATGAACTTGCTTTTGATAATAAAAGTCTTCATGACAACTCTGAAAACAGGCAACAAGTAAGGAGCTGAAAAAAAGAGAAATAAAACAGACCAGAACACATTTTGATTTCAGTGTAGTTTAATTGATGATCACCAGGCTGTTTCCCTTTTACAATGAATTTGCAGTAGTTCTAGTTACCAGTTAGATTTAAAGAGACAGACAAATATTGTATATTGCGCAGAGGATAAAAACATAATTAAGATTATTACAATGCAAAAAAAAAAAGAGGAAAGAGAGAGTCAAACAAAACTTGCAAATACAGCATCTTCTTAACAACATATTATAGGGCAAACAATAAAAGCACAGCCCAATATTATATTACTGTAGTTCATGTCAGTACCAGTTAAGACAGTAAGCATTTCTCAAATATACCTCTTTAAAATAGCACTGTATTTTTTATTATTATTTTCATGTTAAACTGTTACATTCAAGATTATAACTAAATAAATCACATGCAGAAAGATTAGATGACGCCATATGCTGATTGTGATCCGATATCTTCACCTCTACTGTAGGTATGGAGATGATCTGAACTGAAAGATGCACTTGTTTTTTTTTTTTTTTTTTTTTATTTGAGCTGCCTTTTTTTCTGTAGCTTTGTTGTGTTTAGTTTCAGCCATTTTGATAAACTCTTCACTAAAGCCAGCTAAAGTAAGCAGGTTTCACAGAATAATAGTTGGTCGGTTGTTTTCCGAGCGATATGTAAAAATCTGTGTACCGTTGGTTCTGTAGCATTTTGTACATGTGGCGTTTGTCAAACCCTATTCTTGTTTTCTGAGTCTGCATGTGTTTCAAGTCATTTTCAGGAAAAAGTTGCAGCGTCCGTTGGTTTTATTTTTCGTCTTGCTGGGATTAAACTTGCACTCCGTAAGAATAAGACACAGGAAACCTGATGTTTTTATTGTTACAGAAAAATCAAGATCTCTCCTTTCAATTTTATGTGTATTTGTCTAAGTTCGTGAGTTTTTTTTATTGTTTATTTTGCTATTTTTAATGTTTTCCAGCAGCATTCATGTGTCCGTACCAACCCTACATTCAGAAAAATAGATCTCCGTTACAGTTCAGCTTTTAGAGATTCACAGCGCTTTCTTAGTCTTGATAATCTCAAGACTTTCTATTTGGAATCAGCCTAAAAGAAAAACTAGTTTGCAACAAGTCATGACAACTCTGACCATCCACAATATCTGATGCACACGTAAATAAAATAAAATCCACCTGTACTGAAGACAAATAACTGAGACAGACGTTCAAGGAGCCGTTCAAATGTAAACTGGTTTCAGGAGAACAATTGATTGTTTATTTGTGCAAAGTGAGCTGAATCAAACTCTCTGATCCATTGAGTTATAATGAGTTTAGTCTTTGTCCTCCTCTAATAGCAGATCATTATGAACAAGAATATAAAGAACATGGATAAATAATTGGGCTGCACAATATACCAAAAACCTTCCATAATTAAAATATCAATGTGTGCAATAACATCACTGAAAAAAAAGTTGAAAAGCCAAACTGATATATTTGGCAATCAGGTGGACTCCTGCTCCAAATGTTCCACGCCTGATTTAAGCAATCATGTGTGAGATGCTAAAACACCGGAGGAATCTTTTTAGCATCGCAATGACAGAATAGAAAGAGAGAGATATAATATTGTTATATTCAGGAATATTATTGCAATCATTTTCTAATATTGTGCAGTCCCAGAAAGCAGCTTTATTTTTCCTATCAGTCATTTTTGATTTAAATCAAAGAGATGGAAAGAGAGCAGAGGGGGTTGGAAGATAAAGTGTGAGCGGGATTTACAATTAAAGAAGTTGGCACTTATATCTGACTGGCATAAAGTAACCTTTTGTCATCTGTGGAGATGTTTTTTTGTGTTTTTAGATGTCACTAAGGGAAAGAAGTGAGGCTGTGCAAGAAGATCTTTAGTGTTTTTGAACATCCAGCATGTTATAAACTGATGTTTAATGTTGTGCCTTTATTTAATGCAGATTTCACTATTTTAATAAACCAGTCTTTTTATAAATTGTTCATTTTATTAAAAGTGTTTTGCTAAAACTGCTTAAATGAGTACATTTTTTTAATTTAAATGTTCCGGATTGGGCATCGTACAATCCAAGACAAACGTATCCAAAAAATTCCATTCTATTCTATTCTATTCTATTCTATTCTATTCTATTCTATTCTATTCTATTCTATTCATCCTTCCTGCCTTGTCTTCACAATTTCAAAAAATAAAAGTTAATATAATGAAATCATAAGTCTTAGCAGGAAAAAAAAACAGCAAACAGAACAAAAATCCCGTCTGATCATTTAAAAATCGACTCACACCACAGAATTAAATCAAATTTGCAAAGTGCACTGAAACTTGAATATCAATTCAGAACTGAGAGAACGAAGATGGCTGTAATTCTGAAGCTACAATTTGAGCTGTTTTTGTGAACGAGCGCAACAAATAAAAAATAAAATCTGCGTCGCTCCAACCCGCAGAAACAAACCAACCAAACCATCATTAAATAGTATCTTCTACTCTCTCACACACAAACCTACTTCTAAAGCGTTCCTGCTTTTGAACAGGATTGAGGGAAACCGTTAGAAAAACTCGACCTATAAAAGTTTGTCGGGGATTAACGTCACATGTTAAGTTTTCATTTCGTTCATTGGAGGAACGTCTTGCATATCTTCTATTACTTCAAATAAATCCACTTTTCTCACACTAACTTCAGACCTGAACAACAAACAAAGCCCAGCAGGTAAACGCTCCTCCCCCCACACACCATAGAAAAGTGCATTCATGTCTGGTGCAACTATCTGTGCAAAGACTTTCACACGGCTCTGAATGTGGTTCTGTTTTGTAAAGTTATCGTTTGGCTGGATTTGGCAGCGCAATCAAAGTCAGGGGCTGCTTGTCGAGCTGCGAGTCGTTGTGTTTGAACTGAGTTGGTTGAAGTTGTGTCCTGTGTTTTATTTGCCAGTTTGTGGTCCATTTCCCGTTTTCTTCAGAGTCACACGCTAAAGGCACGTACAGTAAGAGCAGCCTCCTGTAACACACTTTACAAGTTTTTTTTGTTATTCAAAAAGCAACCCTTACGTTAAAAATAACTGTTGCCGCTTTCACCAGCGTATCAATGCCCATGAAGGGTCGCTCACTCAGACCAGCTTTGTTTGCTACATTTGTCACAGGTCGCTGCTCGTTTTCTCCGTCGCTTTGTGACACGGACAGAGATGGCAAAATGTAGCGGAACGTGTGTATTAATGTTTCATTTATCTTTATGACTTAATCAAAAACACCACTTTGGTGGTGGTATTGCAATTTGCTGCATCACCACAGAATATTTGACTTGTGTTTTATCAAACTGTTATTCGAAGCTGGCGAACATACAATCAATGAGGGCCGTTATGAAGACTTAAAAGTGGAAACACTTGTACCTTTGCCTGACACCTACTGAATTCACTTGAGCACAGGTGGCCAAACAGAGAAGGACTCTATCAACATTGTACTGCATTCAACTATTGAGGGCTGATTAGAGAAAGGTTTAATGCAAAGCAGCTCACTGGAAGAGTCTGAGCTACAACGCAAGCGTCATGCAGCGGCTAAGCTGTGAAAGCCCAAACAAAAAAAAAAAAAGAAAAGAAAACTGAGAGGGAAACCTCTGTGCAGCTTCTGAAACTTTACCACGAGTAAAAAAAAAGGAGGCTTTTTGTCACAAAACACCATTTTTATATCATTATGAAGATAATCTAAACTGTACAGTGTAAAACTGTACTGGTGTAAAAGAAAGCTTTTATTTTTAAATGAAAACAGTAATGTATGATGAATGATCAGTTTAAAATTCCTTGTGGGAAAAAAAAAAGTCTGGTAAAATGTATGTTTAAACAGCTTTTTCTATGAATTTTGACCATTTAGGTGTTTTGGAATTACAATCAGTGGTTATTTATGCTTTTACTTTGAAATTTGGCCACGATTGTTGTTCTGTACTCATATAAGAACATGTGTCAGGGCAAAAAAAAAAAAAAAAAAACAAGAATATGGTGATGTTTAAGTGTAACCCCACTGTTACAAAGCACAAATTAGAGTTTTGATTCAGGTGAACATAAAGTGTTGAGGCTGCAGCAAATGCTTTTGAGACTGGTACCATGATGGAAGCTTTGGAGCAGTGAGAGATGTTTGCTCTCGCTCCACCTCCAGATGACGAGGAGGAGGAGGGGAGGGTGCGATGAAAGGTTGGTCGCGACAACCATGAAGCTCAGAACTCGATTTTGCAGGCAGGGAAAGACTCGTCTTGCATGACAACGGTGCTGCTGGAGGCCAGAACCATGATGTTCAAGTCCTGCTGCCTCTCGTGGGTCTGCTGGTACCACTCTCGGGTCACCTCTGTGTCATGAGTTGGTATCACTGTCACCTGGTGGCAAAAACACAAGAAGATAAAAGGAGATGGAAAATTGTGAGAAGTGAGTAAAAAACAACACGCAGGAAGATATCAAGTAAAATTTGATAGAACTGTAAATTATATAAAAATCTCATGAATTGTATCTTAGATCTCATGTTTTCATGTTTGGAGAAATCTCTGCCCAAAAGACAAATCTGAAAGCCAGTACTGGAAGGACATGATCTTTAGGCCCTCAGGCTTTACTGCGTTAAAAACCGGTCTAATTCGGTTCTGACATCTTTCTGTCCATTTAAAATGGACTGAGGTAAAATGAAAAGCTGTTCTGTGGTCAGATGAAACAAAATTTGAAATTCTCTTTGGAAATCCTGAACACAAAGTCCTCTGTACTAAAGAGAAGAAAGGCCATCCAGCCTATGATCAGAACACAGTTTAAAATCCTGCCTTTCTGATGGTATGGGGGTGCATTACTGCCACAACTTACACATCTGGAAAGGAACCATCACCCAGACCTCTCACCAATTAAAAACATAAGTCCTGTAAAGATCCTAGATTTAAAAGAAAAGGAGATGCTTCACAGTGGTAAACACGACTTTGTCTGAACCTTTTAAAAATGTGCTTCTGCCATCAAATTCAAAATTACCCCTTTTTTACTTTAAAAAATATGTACAGTTTTCTTGGTTCAACATTTGATAAGCTTACTGTGTTCCACTGTGAGTAAAATATGTTTCATGAGCTTTGCAAATCATTGCAATCTGCTTTATTTGCATTTTACAAAAGACAGCCTGTTTCATTTAATTTGAGTCTAAATCTACTTGCATTTCTCTACTTAGGTGAAATAATCCATACAATTACACTTGGTAAGACTTCTTGGAATAAAGAAAATTTTGAGGCTAACAAGATTAATAATCCAAACACTCTGATCTTGTTTAGTTTATCAGTCTCAAAAAATAGTTTTGATTGATACAAGATTGAAAGACTTGGTTAGATTGACAATTTTTGCAGTGTAAGCTTACATGCCACCACTGGCCTGGTTGTAGATTGGTTTATGTGGTGCTGGTCCATGGACCACCTCTGGCAAATCACATCTGGGCCACCAAATGACATTCTTTGCTGTATCTTGGCCGAGTGTTGAGTGCATTTTGGGTGCCAGAACTGGGCCAGACAGATTTTGCTATTTGGGGTATCCACATGTAAACGGCACGTTTCGGGGACAGAAATAAACCTGTTGGGTACATTGATCACATGGAAGTAGAGAATGAGAAACAGATGGTGTAACACCTGTAGATTGGAGCCCCACTGAGATTTGCCCTCCAGCAGAGCATCCAGGACTCCACGGCTGGGCTCTCCACTGCCTGGGTCATTCCCGCTCACCACGTAGTATGCAGCCCGGACCCTCTTGAAGAACTCCTGGTCTACATTCTTAGCACTGCAGTGGTTCGGCACATAGGCCAGGTCAACATACACTGGGGGTCCTGGGGGCACGGCTGTACCCGTTTTCTGGGTGTTGTTTCCTGAAAGTGAAAATTGAAACAAGCCTTAGTATGCTCACAAAAATCATGAGAATCTCCTTTTTAACAACTTTTTATGTTTAGTTTTAGTATTTACATAGCTTGAATTAACTATCTCCTACTTTATTTATCAGTTAAATGTTTGTTGTTTGCTGTCATATTTTATTGCTTCTAAAAGGCACAATTTCCACTGACCAAAAAAAAAAAAAAAATAAAGCCTGGTTAAGACTCACAAAACTATTCATTACCCATTCACTTTCTTTACTTGTGTCTCATTTTCTTTCTGCAGGGAGCTTGTGCCTCTAACAGTCACTGTGTGAGAGGTATGGTACATCCTGGACAGATCGATAGTTCATCATATTTCATTTCTGATTCTGATACCGAGTAGAACTCAGGCTGGTATCAGTGATATTGATCCAATACTGATACGAATAAAATAAGATAAAAACTAGTGTATTTCAAACCATAGCCTCATAAAGAATACAAGAGATCAGAGTAATTTATTCATTTTAAACTCTAGTATTTCATTCACAATATAGCCGAGCTAAAACAAGGTGAAAGAAAAAGTAGTTCCCACTCATTACATATAATTTAGACAAGATTTTAGTAGTTTAGTTACTTTCCAGTGTGTTCCTGTTATTGGTATACATTACCTAAAATGACTGAAGTATTAAAATTATCAATATTTGGATTTTAGAACCAATTTTAGAGCAGAAAGTACTGGTATTGGTGGTATCAATATTTCAGTATTGATCCACAGATCACTAACAGGGACACTCGGAGACAAAGGAGACAAACAACCTCTCACTCTCACCCATACCCACAGCTAATTTAGAATTACAGTTAACCAAACATGCATGTTTTTGGTCTGTGGGAGGAAATAGGAGAGCCTGAAGAAAACCCATGGGTGCACAGGGAGAACATGAAATGAAATATTACACCAAAGCCTCACAACAATCACATGTTTTCATTTTTTAGATGTACTGGAGCAAGGTAAGCATATCAGTCATACTAAGCTGTAAATCTCAGATTGACCTTAAATTCAAATTTGCATCTTATTATGAGCTGTAAATCCATGAGTTTGTACATTAAAATGTGTAGTTAACTGAAAACAGCTCAAAGTTGCTTTTGTTACGTCTGAAACTTTCCTGGGTTACATTTAGTTTACATCAGAACTAATAGTATTTTGTTAAGTCTCAAATAAGACAGACTTTGTAAATCCTTTTGAAAATGCATAAAAGCATTTTTTGTATTAAATAACATTTTTCATGTTTTACCCTTTTCATATTAAAACAGAAAAACCAATTTTCTGAACTGCAGGGTGGAACACAGGCTATTGTCATTTCAAAGTAGAAAGGTCTCAGGTTTGATTTTTAAAAACCTTTCTGTGTGGAGTTTGCACATGTTTGCTTTTAACACATACTCCGGTTGTTAGATTAATTGAAGAATATAATCACTAGCTGCCCCTCAGCATGAGCAGGATTAATTGGGTACAAAATTTGAGTGTGTGAGTGATAATTATTTTCTTGTTTGGCCTTATTCTGAGAATCACATAAAACCTTGTTATATACTGTGTTACTATTCAAATTCTGAAATATATTCATGTTTAATTACTGTCAGAGTACAATATGACCAGCTGAGTTTTTCACAATTGTATAAGGCTCTTATTAGACTGACTCACCGGATGATGACAACTGGTCTATTTAAACTTTTTTTCTCTCTTTTGTGTTTTTCTATGTTGCTGCAAGCAGGGGCATCACTAGGTTTTAAGGACAAAGGGGGCTTAGCCTCCAGGAGACACACAGAATTTTTATATATTACATATTTGTATTGTGTGTGTGTGTGTGTGTGTGTGTGTG
>NW_013952687.1:491231-505576 GCF_001266775.1 Austrofundulus limnaeus | reverse complement strand
ACAGTATAGTATTAATTTATACTATACTATATTACTAACATTACTATAAGTAAACTGTATTAAATGTCAGCTAAAGTTAGTTATAATGTTTAGTGCTGGTGTTTACTCGACTATGAACTGAGATCATATAAATTCTCTCTGTTATTCTCTAACACTGGTTTAGATTAACTGACACAAGAATGCTTCTGTACAAGTAAAAGTTATTACTGCTGTGACATTCTCCAGTAAACTTTCCACAGGTGTCACAGACTGTAATTCTTTCACCCCATCTCTGATGTCTCATCCCCAACACAAACACAACATCTGACTGGAATAAATTTCAAACAAGCTTACTAACAATTTCTGCAGCTTTGGTCCATTATCAACAGATATGCATCAAAATATTGAAATATTATCATCATATTTGCGTACAACATAAATAAATTCATGCTTATTTTATTCATATTGTAATCCTTAATTCATCATCATGCTTTCTATAATATACGTATTTGGATAGTGTATTACAGTTAACCCTACTAAGAATATTTAAATAAGTTGAACTATGTATTCTTCTTATACATGTAGCTTTGATAGCTGTAGGTTTAGAGTTTCCAGCAAAAAAAAGTGTGTAAAACATTTTAGTTTTCAGCAAGTTATGATTGATGAAACAGGCTGATACTTCATTGAGCAAATGACTTTTCCAAGATGGCGGCCCCGCGGCTCGACAGCAGCATTTGCGGTTCGTCTATCTACTCTTTATGTTTATGGTTACTACCAGCAATGATGATTAATACTTACTTTTTTGAAAAACTTTCTTATATCCAGTTTTCATTGAGCATTCTCCTGGTCTGCTCACTGAGCTTTCATGCTGCACTTAATTGGCTCTGTGTGTAAACATGCTAGCATGCTGCTATTAAGGTTGCAGGAAAAACATGGACTGGATTTCATGTGGTGTGGGAGTACTCTATATGAACAAGTGGAATGGATTGAATAACAACGCACCAAAGAGGATCTCTGCCTTACTTTATAAATTAAAGGGAAACTGACAGATTTATGATCATATATTTTAGTTAATAATGAAATATTAAATGGTTATTTATTCTGATCACATCATATTGAATTTTTGTAAAAAAATAAATAAATAAATAAATTTAAAAAAATATTTTACACCAAAATAATTTAGGGGGGCTTTAAAATATTTTAGGGGGGCTCCAGCCTCCCTAGAATAGGCCTAGTGACGCCATTGGCTGCAAGGCTTCTTGTTACAGTCACCAAGTACTCACCAGCTGCAGGGTACGTTATGTGTGGGTGTAGATTCTCAGTCATCCAGGTTGTGACAAACATAGGAGGTTTTATTTCCAATTTAAAGACAAATGGACTATTTTCTTTGTTTTATAAAAACATTTTGCTTCTCATTTGAGGAATGTTTCTAATATAACCCTGGGACTATGAATATTGAATACGTTTATCAGTAAGGACTGATGTCATTTAATCACAGTATTTGAGGCTTAGGGACTGATCTACTAAAGTTTTGCATGCATAAAAACACATGCAAACTTGAAAGCGTGTGCAAAGCTGATCTACTAACGGAGGATAATCTCTGTCAAATGAGCAAAATAGCAGAAAGCATTTGCCTTCATGAAAATGCAAAATATATGATGATTATTAGAATGTGCAAAAAAACACCTGGGAGGTTATGCAAAGGAAATCATTTAACGATCGCAATCTGATTTATCAAACCTAAAACTGATTGTGGTTGCTGTTTTTGCTTCTATATTTAGCATTTTAGCAGGGCAGGTGTAAACTGGCTGCAGACATTGTGTTCAGAAGAAGACAAAGGTACAATGACAAACGATAGACAGAGAGATCACTCCCCACAACTTGAGCTACAGAAATCAAGGCTGTTAACTCACCTGAACTGGTCTTGATGCCATTGACCAGCCCTTTTCCAGGGTTGATGAGCTCACTCCTTGAGCCTTGGCTCTCAGACATTTTGATCAGCCTGGAGGCTCTCTCTGTGTCCTTCCTCCTGAGGGAGGCCGATCGGGGTGAGGCAGAATCCTTGGTCTGCTTCACTGGGGTAGAAGACCTCTTCTTGACTTCTCCCTTACGAGCAGGAGAGGCTGACTTGGGTTTGCCCTTCCTCAGTCCTTTTTTCTTGAGAAGTTTCTCTGTGCCACTGTGATCGTTGAGGAGAGCATCTGGGTCGACCATGCAGACGTCCGGGTGGGGAGGGTGAGGCAGAGGGTCCTTCATAGGGGCAGGAAAGGGATCATGGGTTTTCTGAGATGACCGCGGTGATGCTGGATGGTGGGCCACCCCTCCTCCGGAGGCAGATAATTTGTCTACTGGCAGATGCTCAGCATCCTCGTCAGAGTCCAGATTTCCCTCTGCAGTTATGGATGGACACTCTTCGGTCTCTGGAGGGACGTCAGAGTCAGACTGTGAAGGAATTGACTCACTTACTGATGTTGGAGGGGTTTCCTCCCCAGCTAGTGTAACGGCCAAACCAGATGACATTGCACCAGGCAGCTGCTGTGGTCCGTGTCCAGCGTCTCCATGACTCGGAGTGTGGTGGCGCCTTTGCTTGTGCGACCTCCGCTTCACAGAGTGTTGCTCGTGATCATCCTCGTTTCCATCCTGGGAGTGATCACTGCTGCCGCTCTCTTCGCCTTCTTCACTGGAGAACTGATGAGGGCTTGGGTTGATGAAGGATGGAGAAAGTTCTCCTTTGCGATGTTTGTACTCACAGGATGAGTAGCCTTGTGTGGAGGCAGAAGACGAAGCTCCTGTGTTTAAATCAGCGGGACGATCCGTCTTTACGTCTTGTTTGCTTGATGATTCTGTGTGGTAAGCATCTTTTGAGGACATGGACATACCTTGGGAACAGCCCATCCATTTTCTTGCTTCTTCCTCATCATCATCATCATCATCATCATCACCATCACCATAACCAGGTGGAGGGGTACTTGGGTAGTCATCGGGCCTCTGTAGAAGCTCCCAATCAGATAAACTGCTCTTTCTCCTCACCTCTAATCTTTCTGATGTTGTTTCTAACAATCTTTTCACCTCCACATTGTCCATCTCTTCTTTACTGATCTCTCGTTTTTCACTCAGCTTGGAATCACCTGTTGCATTTTTCTCTTCTGTGGTGTCTTCACGAGATTTCTCACTCTGCTTCTTAGCCTCTGTTGTCTGTTTGGCTGCCATGTCTTTTGTTGTCTCAGTTTTTTCATCTTTCCCACTTGTTTCTTTCTCTACCACGCTGGCACCTTTTGTCAAAGACTCGGCAGCTCCGTCAGTTTTCTCTTTGTTTATCTGAAGTGTTTTCTCCTTATACTCCTCGGTTTTGTGCAAGCCTGTTATGGCACACAAAGGTTTGGTAGCTTCACTGTCACTGAGTGGGGTGGCTGAGACTGTATGCTGAGTTGTTTCCATGATCCCGTCTGTTTCAGACACAACAGTAGTAGCAGTGATGGTGACTGCCTGCTTTTCTATAGAGTGAAATGTACTCTTCACTGAAAAGGACTCAGTTACTGATGGAAAAGTCTCTTTTTGGTCAGCCACTTTGATTTTTTGGCATTCAGTACGACATGGTAGAGTGCTGACTTCCATTTCAAGTGTTATGGGCTCCTTTTTATGGGTTTCCCGGTCAGAAGAGTCAGCCCTTTGGACAGGAGACGCATCATAGCAAGCTTCTGATAGAAAGGAACCGTCCTCCACATTTAATGGTTTTGCACTTGTTAGAGGACGTTCTGGGGAGGATGCTGCAATCTCAGTGCTCAGTTTTGTATCTGGTTTTGGCTCTTGATCCTCAGACTGCTTGGTAGTGCTGGATGAATCTTGAAATGATGGTTTGGACACCACCTCCATATACTCGTCTCTCTGAAAACCTCCGAAGCAGGAGGAGCTTGTGGACGCTCCTGTGAATGAAATCTCCTCTTTGGCTAAAGGTAATTTGGAGGTTGGGATTGTGAAAGTGTCAACTTTGTCTCCAAAGTGTGGGCCAAGAGCAGACACTGAGGCAGGAGATGAGCAACTGTGTGATGTAGAGTATGTTGAAGAAGAGTATGTTAAGGTAGTGTATGTGCCACCTGAGTACGCAGTTTCCTCATGTTCTGTTGTTCTATCAGGAGTCCACCTCTCACTCAAGCCTTCTTCTTGTACGGGTCTTTGGCTGCAGTATTGATCATCGGTTGACCTGGACAGCCTGGAAGCATCTGAGAGCACACAGGTTTCTGTCTTTTCTGTTTTTAGTTCAACGTGACTACCTTCACTGTGAAAATACTCAGAATGCTCTCCAGAGCTGCTCAGTCCAATATCAGCATAGCTACCAGTTAGAGTAGACACTGGACTAGATGTAGGCTTGGACATTAAGTCAGAAGAATCAGCTGGCAAAGAAGTGGTCGTAGATGTTGGCTGGCAGGTTTCCTTTGTCTCAAATTTAGACTCAAATGAAAGTGATACTTTGTCTTCATCTTTATTTTCTGATTTTATTGCTTCAGATGAAGTAACGTCTTCTGTCATGGGCAACCTAGTCTTTGTAATGGGTTCAGGGGAAAAATCTGTTTTGTCTTTTTCATCTGCTTCCATTTTGTCTAAATATGTTGGGGGCTCTGATGTAAAACTACTTTCCTCTTTTTGAGTTGTTCCTCCTACGTCTTGACTCGTCTCAAGAGGTTTCGCTGTCATGGCTCTGAGTGTATCCTCCGGTTTCCCACCTACATCCTTCTTGTCTGTGTCTGTAACTTGAAAAGCTGAGGCATCATCAGGAGTTGATTTACAGGTCGGCTGCTCTTTCAGGAAACTTGATTCAGGCAGCTGAGGCATTTTATTAGAGTCCTCTGTTTTTGCTGGAGTCGCATCATTGTCTGAACTACGTCTGCACATTTCTTTTTCGGACAGTTCTCTGGCACCCTTTTCCACATCCACATCACTTGACTCTTCCTCTTCGTCTTCCTCCTCCTCGTCATCTTCATCGTCGTCAACACTGAAATCTTCCCCCTCCACCAGTAGCCGTTTATCCATCATGCTGTCTTTTCCCTCTGGAAAACTTAAAGATTTACAAGAGGCAGAGCTGCTAATTTGACTGTTATCAGATACCAGAACATTATCGTCTATTTCATGTCTTAATGTCGCTGAAGCTCCAGACCTCAATGCAGATGGTGTTTCTTGTCTTGGTAAGAGTGACGCCTGTTGAAGTAAAATGTCCTTTTCTGCAGGTGAATGCCGACCAGATGGAGATCCCTCTCTTGAATGATCAGAGGTTTCCATTTTGTCTTTTAGCAGATCAGTAGACTTTTCTTTCTCTTTTTCCATAATTTCCCCAAAAGTTTCACTGGAAGCTGAGGCACTGAGATCTGGGTGGCTCTGTGAGGGAGAGGTTGCTTCTTGTGGCACAGCTGCTGATTGAATGGCAGTAGTTGAAATGATGTCATCTCCTCCCATTGGATGTATTTGAGAATGTGCTGCAGGTTCTTCCCTCATGTCTTCTTTCTCTTTCTCAGATTTCTCAGGTTTATCCTCTTTGGGGCTAAAATAACAGGATTCATCAGCTTGGGACATTTTATTATCTTGTATATTTGAGGATAAGTAGCTGTTGTCAACAGATGATGTGGCTGCTATTTCTTCTCTTTCACTCTCCTCCTCTTGGCCTTTTTCTCTGACTTCATTCTTTGGGGACTCACTTCGACTGTGCTGCATGCTCTTTTCGCTCTTTGGGAGGGACTCAGGGCTGTAGTCGACTCTACTGAAGGACAGAGGTTCCTCTTTGTACTGATCGTCCAGGAGGAACGTGGCTCCTCCGGTCTCGGTTTGGCTTGTTCTTCGGTTATCATCAATGCAGATGTCAGAAGCATTATCAAAACCATGTGCGGCCTCACCCTCTTCTCTCGAGTCTAAATCATGGTCTTTTGGGACGGGTTTCTCGTATGGATCATATTTGGATGCCCCAAAGGGTTGCGCCTCACTTCCGAGGCCTCCACCGATGACATCTCTATTCGAGCTCATTTTTTCATCAGTGTCTGTTTTTGCAGAGCCAGTGGTGTGACTAGCATCAACAGCCTGTTTGTCTAACATAAAATATGAACAAGGTTGTGATAATTCTGGAGAAGCTGCCTCTCTTTCTCCTTCTGTCTCCCTCTCTGCTTCCTTTTCTGGTTTCCCATCAAGCATCGTCTCCCCCGCAGCCTCTAATCCTGAGCTCATGTGAGACGGGACTTCTTTTTCTTGTTGCAGTGTTTCCTCCATGCTGGACTGGCTTTCGGTGCTTGAAAGCGTGGAGCTCTGTTGTTGGCTCTCAGTGCTCGATAGTGTTGACAACAAAGGCTTTTTCTCTGTTGGTTCTGATTTTGGTTCTGTTTTGGCAGCTGTGACATCACAAACAGTTTCTTCTTTCTTTGATGTGACAACATCAAAAGACGACTCTGGCTTGGTAAGTGGTTCAGGCGTGGATCCTGTTCTCACAACAACTTTTTCTGCTTCAGGTGAAAATCTAGGTTCTTCTTTTCCAAACTCCTTGACATCTTCATCCACAGAGGGCTCCTGCATTTTGAGAGTAGGTATTATTACAGTGGGCTGCTGAGACATAGGTGGTTTACTTTGATCACTTGTTTGTGGAGTTTGACTTAAAGTCCAACAAACAGAGGAAAAGTCATGGTCCGGAGTTTTTGACTCCACAGACAGAGGTCTGGAACCTGCTCCTCCCATACAAATATCCTCCTCTTCATCCTCTTCTCTGTCTTCATCTGATGACTGAACCACAAATGCAGGTTTGTAATCTGACTTGGATGGCAACACTGTTTCTCCTGATGATGGTTGAGTAGACTGTTTAACACCTTTGTCCTGGTCTTTCTCCTGAACTTCCTCTTTCTCCCATTTCTCCTCTTTGGTGTGATCCCCATCTATATAATCAGACTTTTCTTTTTGTGTCATGTCATCTACCTTCTCAAGAGCCACATCCTTTTCTTTAATTATCTTGTCATCCTCAGCTGGTTTTGTTTTTTCGTCTTTGATGTCTTCATAAGTATAATCTTTTTCCTGTTCTTTCTCCATTTTCTGTTCTTTGCTCAGTTCAGCCACATGTGCATCATCTTTTTCTGTCTCCATCTTTTCTTCTTGACTAATGCCCTTGGAGTCTTTGTCTTTTTTCTCTTCCTGAATGTGGTGGGAAGACATGCAGAAGTCATCTTTCACTAATGCTTCTTGTTGTGTTTCTCCTGAGGTAGTTTCCTTCTCTGTTTGAGCTCCAGGTAGCTTCTCAAAAGGATCTCCATATGTGGCCTGACCATTAACATGTTTCATCTCCTCTTTCTTTGGAAAAGCTACCTCTTCCACACCAGACATTTTGGATTTTGAATCAAATAAATAATAGTCTTCACCTTTTTCTTCTTCTGTGGTGCTAGATGTTGGAGTGTATGTCTCTGTTACATATTCTTGTTTAACTGGCTCACCTTGATGGTCCTGTTCGACTTCAACCTTTTCCTCCTTGAATGTTTCACTCTTGGGTGTCTCTTTGTCTTTTGTGTCAGTGGTAGTAGCAGTGTCTTTTGCTTTATTTGCATCGCTGGGATCATTAGTGTGCTTCATCTGCTCCAAAACTGATTTCTGGTCACCAAAGTCCACCTTCTCACTGCTGTCACTCAGAGTTTGTTCATCAGAAACATCTCTTTTTTCACTGTCTTTGTCCTCTTTAGCAGTTTTCACTGAACTATCTGTGTCTTTTTGTTCCTTAACAGGTGCATGCTCAGCAATAGTGATTTTTTCATCGTCTTTTTTGAGCTTAATTTCCTCAGCATCTCCTGGTAATGTTTCTTTTGACTCCTCTGATGACGTAATATCTTTGACTTCATCTTTCTTTTTTTCTATGAGGGGGTGCACAACAGCTGGGTCTTTTGTTTCTTTAAGTTCACTGGGTTTTATATCAGAAAATGCATCAGTAGTTGTGTCCTTCTCATCCTTGATGTGCTTGTCAGTGACACTATGATCATGAATTGTCATTTGTTCTTCATAGGACAGCTTGACAGTGAGTGTTTCTTCCTTGTCTACTGTCGACTCTTTTTTTTCTGCTGTCGTTTCAGCAGCACTCACATCTTTACAGATTTCTTTGTCTTTTTCATCCTGCATGGCATGTGCAGCTACATTAATAACATCCTCCACAATTGTTTCTTCTTTGAGTGTTTTGACAGTGGGCTCGTGCTCGGTTTTAATTACATCTTGCTTCACGATATGAGCCGGTTCATCAGCAGAAGTGGAAATTATACTTGCTTTTTGTTCCTGTTCTCCTCCTGGACTTTCTCTTTCTGTTTGAGGTGTTTCTTTTGCCTTTGAAATTAATGTGATTACAGGCTCTTCTTCCATCTTGATATGTTGAACTGCATCAGCTGTGGTTTTACTTTCATCATGGTCCTCTTTTTCTCCAGTTTTTCGTTCAACAGCAGGAGTTTCCTCTGTACTTTGTTGTTCAGCCCTTTCCTCTGACTTCCTGTCCTCATCCTGCTCTGGGACATGTGCATCATCCTTGCTTGATGTTATATCTTTGTTTTCTTCCTTGGAAGGTTTCATGTCAGTAATATCTTCTCCACATGGGACTTTGTCCTTTTCTGGGGAAATTGTTGTCTTCGCTGACAAATTCTCATCCTTAGTCACTGTCACTTCTTTCTCCTCCACACCAGAGAGGCTGATGGGGAAGATCACATCCTTACTAATTTCTTGTCCTGCTTCTTCTTTCATGGTAACAGGAGGTTCATCCATCTGACTAACGTCTTCTTTTCCAAACTTAATAACAATGTCAGCAGTTGCTTCTTCTTCTTCTTTGCTCTGTTCACCTGTGAAGGACTTAGAAGCAGACAGATCCTTTTCTTCCAAATGTTTTTCATTTTTTGTGTCCTCTTTTGCTTGGACATCTAATGTTTCTTCCTTCTCATCTTTGGAAGGCTCAGTGATGGTCTTATCATCTTTCTTTTGATCTTCCATCACCTCTTCTGTAGCCGATTTAGTATCTGAAGGCTGATCCTTTTCAGTTTCTCTTTCATGAGTTGAATCTTGAAAGGTATCAGTCTTTTCTAGCTCAGTGATAGTTTCTTCTTTTGAGATTTTTTTGTCAGGAACATCATCGATTTTAGACTCCATCCCATGAAAATCTTCCTTGGATCTGAGGTCAGATTTATCCTCTTGTATTTCTTCCTCCTTTTTTTGCTCATCCTTTATTTGTTTGGCCTCAGAAGTTACAGTTTCCCTTTCTGCTTGTTGAGTTGTTGTCATCTTAAGAGTGTCCTCTCTTTCTGTTTCTTTGGCCTCTTTAACAGCTTTGCCTACAGTGACTGTGTCCTTTGCTTCTTCCTTTTCTTCTTCTTTGGCAGGTTTAATATCTAAATCTTCTTTTCCTGCATGTTCATCTGCCTTCTCGTCTATGAAAGACTCAGCTGTTGGAACCTTTACCTGAATGACAGCTTTCTCTTTAGGTTCGTCCTTGATTTGTTTGAGATCTGAAGTGTCATCCTTTATTGTCTCTGGTTCCACACAGATGCTTTTAATAGTAGTTTTGTCATTATCATCATCTTTCTTGTCATCATCATAATCATTATCGACATCATCGTACCTGAAGCTACTTTTCCTCCCTGGAATTTTTGGTGGTGAAGGCACTTTTGGTTCCTCCTCCTTAAAATCAGTGTCTGAGTCTTCGACAGGTAGCTTTGCTTCTGTTAAAGATGAAGCAGCAGCAGGTATTGTTTCTACTTTTTTGTCGTCCTCTTTTGGCACTAATGAGTCTTTCTCTGTTTCTTCCATTACCAGAACCTTTTTCATGTCATCAGATTTTGAAACTGCTGCTTCAAGCTGACCTTCTTCCTTGTAATCGGCTTCTTTCTGGGTTTTTGTTTCCTCATGGTCTTCCTGATCTATCTCGTCATCCTTTGCTGTGACCACATCGTGAAGAACCTCTTGTTTTTGCTGCTCCAAATCTAGGAAAACCTTCATCTTGTCTTCCACCGGAGAGTGGTGGAGTGGCGAGTGAGCTGCACTTGAGCGTCCGGACTGTGGCGGGGAAGCCATTTTCACAGTGATATCATCCGGGCTGAAACAACGCTCCTCGCTCTCTGATGTGACGGAATCTGATCCAAATGGTCTCGTAGGCACAACAGAGGAAGTGTCTTTAGGAGCTACTGCATCGATATTTACCTCTTCAACTGGCAGGTGAACTGGTTTGATGTCATACTGAACCTTTTCAGGAGAACCTGGACTCTTTTCCATGTTTGCCTCTTTGCTATGTAGGGTTTTGGATGAAGCATAGCCCTCTTGGAGTTTTGTAAGTGGAATGTCAACATTAGGAGTTTGGTCTTCTTCCTCCTCATCCTCTTCCTCCTCTTCTTCTGCTGCAACAGGGACCTCAGCAGCAGTCTTCCCCTCCACAATAGGAAGCTGTAAGTCAGATGGAGACTTTGATAGTTTGTCGTCTTCTAAAGAAGGTGGTGATAGACTTCCTGCAGAGCGCGGCTGCTCTTTGCCTTGGCTAGAGTTTGGCGTCACTGATGAAGTTGCAGATGTTTTAGGTGGCTCCTCAGCCAGAGGTGCAGCAACCGATGCAACAGACTGATCATCAGCAATAGAAGTAGGAAAGGAGGACATCTTGTCATATTCGGTGATGGAGGTTGCAGAAGACACGTGTTCTTCTTCTGCCAGAGGAGCGGTGATGATGTTGGTGAAAACCGACACTTGTTCTTGGACACCTGGAATAAAACCTTTCTCAGTCATAGCAGCAGCTTGCATTTCCTTCATGCCATGAATGTCTACGAAGGATCCCGTCTGATCTGGAACAGAGATGTCATATGCGCCCACATCGTACTGAAGGTGTGGTATTCTCTCCTCCGCCTCCTCATGAATCTCCTCATCAGAGATGGTCTGCTCTGTTTCAGAGTAGCCAGGAATCATCTCGTCCTGAATGTAGGAGACTTGTTCTCCTGCTGCAGTGCCTTGAATTACGGAGCTGATGGGAGCAGTGGCCCCTTCGATATGTGAAAGGTAACGATCTTCATCCTCCTCTTCTTCAACTTTAGCTGCAGCCAGGATTTCGCTGGTTTTGCTGTCTGCTGCATCTTCAGGATGGACTTTGATCTCTTCATCAGCTATTACATCTAGATCTTCCACTTCTTCCAGTTCAGCTTTCTCCATCACCTCCTCTTCTTCCTCCTCCTCTTCCTCTTCTTCCTGCTTCTCACCCTTGAATAGAGGCATCTGAAGCTCCTGCGATGTCACAGCCTTTGCAGCTAGAGTTTCTGATTTCTCCATTTCTTCTAGCTCGTGTTTTCTGTCAAACTCATCATCCTTCACCTCCTTCCATTTTGATTCATCTTCATCTACACCGATTCCCATGTCCTCCTCCTCCTCCTCCTCTTCCTCCTTCTCCATGACTTTCTTTTCTGCAGCTGATGCTTCTTCCTCTGTCTCGTCCTCATCCTGCGATGCTGCTCCCTCATCCTCAAACTTTTGAGCCTCCTCCATCTCTTCCTCTTCAGGCGACTCCTTCACTTGGGAGTCAGTATCTGCACCTACAGCTGGAGCTAAGGCCCCCTTTTCAGGGGATTTTGTTTCCTGCTGGATTTCTGAAACAGCTTCTTGTGCTTCACTCTTCTCTTGGATAAGGCTTTGTGCTGTTGGTCCAGGTGAAACTTCTTTACTTTCCTGTGGCTCTGCTGACACAGCATCAACTTCGTCTTTTTTTAGTTCTTCAAACGCCTTGGTGAGGTCTTCAGGCGTAGAAGTAGCAGACATGCCTCCAGCAGTTTGTTTTTCTGTAGGTTCAGGCTGAATAACTTCAGGTTTTGCCTCGTCAGCTTTGAGTTCAGCAGGTTCAGCCTTTGTTGCTTTGCTTTTCACAGTTTTGGCTTTACTCGACGCTTTAGCTTTATGTAACGTCTTCCTCACTTCAGGTGTAAGTGGCTTTAAATCAGGTTTTGTCATCTTTCTCAGCTCGGGTTTGGATGCGTCCTTCTTCTTGTCCTCCTTTGACTTGGCGTCTTTCTTCTCGTCTTTTTTGGCAGAGTCATCTTTCTTTACTTTCTTTATTTCTTTCTTTTCCTTGTCCTTTTTCTCATCCAGTTTTGACGTCCTTTCCTTGGAATGCTTTTTTAATGATTTTTCTTTCAAGAGTTTTTTCTTTTCCGTCACCTCGGTTTTAGATTTTATAGTCTTGGTTGGCTTTTTCTCTTCTTTTTTCTCTAAAATATTTTCCTTCACAGAGTCACTCTTTGCCTCCGTGATGTTTGACGCATCATCTTGTCCTTCTGTTTCCTTCTTTGAGACTTTTGCAATGGTTTTAGGGGAGGATTTGAGGCTCTCTTTGCTATCCGTCCTTTGTTTTAACTTAGTTTGTTTAATAACTGACGGTGGAGCTCCTGAAGTGATGTCTTTTTGTGTAACTACAGGGTATCGCAGGAAGTCAAGATGCTTTAATTTCTCTAGACCCTCTAAAATCTTGTTTTGCGGTGCATTTCCAGGGAACAGCACTCGGACAATCTTTTCGGCGGGGCTGGCAGGAAGCCAGACGACTAAGGCTGTAACTGATGTCAGGTAGGGCACAGATATTTCTCCTTCTTTACCATTGGGCAGCACAATGCCCGTTTTGGCCTTGCTGTTACCAGCCCACTTCTGCATTAAAAACTGCATCTCCTTACTGTCTTTGACGGGGTTAAGAACATACATGTCTAACCTCCCCACTCCCATCTTGTGGAAAAGGGTAATAGGCTCAATGGTGTTGCTGACCACTCGGAAAAGAGGCTCTGGCTTGATTCCCAGTTTGTTAAGATGCTGCAAAGTCAGTGAAGCCTCTTCAATGCTGCGTTTCACTTTGAGATTTGATTCTGGCATACGGAGCTTCTCTGGCACATTGAAGAAAACAACGCCGAGCTCAGGAGAAATCAAGTTCTTCATCCAGTCGCTGTAGTTGGTGGAGCCTTGAGACTGCTCCTCGTCCTGTTCCGCTATCTTCCTCTGAAGGAGACCGTTGATACCGGGGAGGTTGTCAGCTCCGATGTGTGTGAGGAGAACTGAGTCGATGCGGTCTAAGTGACGCACCAGTTTCCAGAAGCAGGACTTCCTCTCAGAGCCTCCATCCACTAAGATGTTGAATCCATTCACAGCAAAGAGTGCGGAGTCTCCTCGACCCCCGGGAAAGATGTAGCAACATGGCTTCGAGAGCTTTAGGAAGCCCCCAGAGGTGGGAGGCTCCAGGAGGTCAAAGGGCGAAGGTACGTCAACAGTTTCAGAGACATACTCTGTGAACTCTGTGATGCCCTCCATTTTGGGGAGAACAGGCTCTGGGTTTAGCTTGTACTCCAAGAACTGTTTGAGAGCCTGCAGCTGTCCCACGGAGCTCCAGCCCACCTCCCCGCGGCAGGACACAGTAAGTGTTGCCTGCTGCTTGGGGGCTGCTGTTCCCAGCAACTCACTGACCTGCAACAAGACACAGCAAAGCACAACTAAGTCAACTATGGCACAGATAAATGTAAAAGCTAAGTGTTTGTTTGATATTAAAACTTTAGGATTTACCAGACAACCAAATGTCTGATAGAGAAATTGTTTGAATGCACATTAAAATGGTTGTCTCAGAATCATACAAGCTGGCTGGCAGACACTTACCCCAGGATCAGTAAAGATTTGTGAAAAGATCTGAGGGGTAAAAACTCCGGTCTGAAGAAGAAGGCCACCGTGATCTGAGCTCTGGCCAGTTAAGACCAGAAGCTTGTGTCCTGCAGAGTCTGTCACAAAAGACTGGATCTAGGGCACACAGATAGGACAGAGAGTAGCAGAGGACAGGTAAAGGAGTGATGGTACTACCAAGATAGAAAGCAAAATCTTTGTAAACACAACTAAAGAAACGAGGACATTAACTCTGTCAAGGTTAAGAAGATTTACCAGGAGAAAATTTAATATTGGTGTTCTTGTTAACATTGAGGGAAAAAAAGTTGATGTCCACCAAGAATTAGAACTGTGTGAAATTTTACTGTAAGTGTGATATAAAAGTTAAAAGATTTATGGTTATTAGTTATTTATGTTTATTTAGCTGCTGAAATGAACCTTTTTGTTTGTCTTTTTATGTTGGATTGGTCAAAATATTACCAGGCAGGACATTCCATACCTGCACTCTTTTACTAGGAAGCCACACTGTTGTAACATGAGCACAATGTGGCTTGGCGTTGTCTTGCTGAAATAAGCAGGACGTCCCTGAAAAAAGCATTGCTTGGATGGCAGCATACGCTGCTCCATAACCAGTAGGTAGCTTTCAGCATCAATGGCTTCATGGACGTGACAGTTACCCACGCCATGAGCACTAACACACCCCCATCTCAGTCCATCTCAGATGAGCTCAGACC
>NW_013952687.1:486342-489801 GCF_001266775.1 Austrofundulus limnaeus | reverse complement strand
AAAATGTAATGTGAACGTTCACACAAAAAGATCGGATTTTTTCAAAAAATCGGAACTGAGCATTAAGACCTGCAGTGTGAACGTAGCCATAGAGTGAAAAAAATTGCAAATCATCATATTGTTTTAAATGTTTTACACAATGGCCCATCTTCATTGGAATTGGGTTTACAAAAAGCACCAGAATACTGCACCTTAGTCTAAATTATGTTGACCTCACCTCTGACACAACAGTGTCTTCTGAGGGGTTGACAAGCACCACAGTCTCTAAGACATCACTCGTGTGCTGGAGAGTCCTTTGACCTGTAAGAGAACATCGAAAAGGTACATTTAATGTTTTGTCGTACGAGATTTGAATTAATACAGGCGTGTAGATAATCAATTAGACAATCACAGTCACCAGACATTTGGCTGTTTGCTGTGAAGGTATTCTGCTGGATGGTATCGAGATGTGAACCAACTAAAACTTCTTGGAATCAAGGACATTTATCATTCTGCAGTCTTTAGTGTATGTGGGACAATAACTGTAAAGGAACAGCCAATGCAGTTGTGCATCACTGCAAGAACAAAAGATGGAACAGGAAACAGGGTCACTTATTTGGCTGGTTTTTTTTTTATAGTTCTACTGGTAAGGAACTTGAATGAAGAAATATATAAAACTGGACTGTTGGAAATTTAAAAAGTGTTTTTAAACTTGTTTTAAAAAAGCATTTGAATGATTGTCTGTCCATCCATCTTTTGTTCTATAGAAGACCAAGTCGTGGAGGCAACATATCGAGGAGAGCGTCCCTCTCCCCAGTGATTTTTTTTCTTGGGGATCCCAAGTTGTTCCCAAAACAAAGAGGATATGTAATTCCTCCAGCAACTTCTGAATCTGCTTTGGGGTTTCCTCCCAGTGGAATGTGCCCAGAAATACCTCTAGAAGGAGGTACAGTATTCTAATCAGATGCTCAAACCACCTCAGCTGACTCCTTTCTATGAGAAGGAGCATAAGCTCTACTCTTCAGCTGCCCATGGACGATGGAGACCCTCATCCTGTCTCTAAGGCTGAGTCACGCTGGGAGAAAGCTCATTTCAGCCATTTGTATCTGGAATGTCATTCTTTTGGTCATAGTCCACATCTCATAAACATAAGTGAAGGATGGGACATAGATGAACCAGTAAATCAAGACTTTCACCTTTCAGTTCAGGTGCTTCCAAGGCCCTGATCCATCTATCCATCTTTATCCTGTCACCCCTCATGTATAAGACTTCCAGATGGTTGAACACCTCCTAAGACACTGACTCACTCCCAACCATTTCACCATTTTACCACTGAGAAACAAAGCTTCAGGCTTCTCTACATCCCTTTGCATATTTACATTTTACAGCTGACCCATCCAGCATGGACATGATGCCAAAGTTTAACTCCCCGCTGCTTCAACACAGATTAGATTGGTCTAATAATAGTAAAGTCTCGATGACTTCACCCTCTGAGAATTTCAGTATTTCCCCCGTGTTTTCAGTTATGTTTTCTTTTTTTTTTATTCTAGAGGGTCAAGCTCATATGTTTTAACTTACCATATAGAACTTGTTATGCCTGTGATTTAGGCTTTTTTTAGGAAACTGTTCAATCATTTAAACTTAAGTTGTTAAGTTTTATGCTGGTTGCACCTTGTATAGCCTTCAATTAGAGTTCTCTGCTTAAAGATGTGATTGTGAAGGGAAAGCAAAAACGGTTACAAAGCAGTGTGAAGGAGGGTTGAGCCAACTTAGCATTAAGTAAATAATCATAGAGGCAAACCAGCAACACCCCAAGAAGCATGCTGTTTTTTTCTCCTTGCAGACATACTGAAGCCTCGTTTAGCAGCAACTGATCAGAACACAGAGCGACTGACTGATGAGAGATCAGTGAAACGTTCTGTCAAAGCCCAGAGGCAGACGTCCCTCACAGTTAGAAGAAAGATAAAAAAACATGACACAGAGATGGTATTTCAGATGAAGTTCTGACAGCTCAGCAGATCTGGTCACAAGACGTGTCTGGTTTCTCAGCACCATGACCAAGCTGTGGGGGTGGGCAGGCATGATATGCAGGTTTGCTCTGATGCGTTCGAAAGTCACTCACAGGAATAAAGAAACAACATTGGACACACGAGTTGCCCAACTCTGAAATGAGTTTTGTGTAATCTGTTTTCAAAAGAAAAAGGCCCTTGCTGTATTTTATTTCTCCCTGGTGAATTACAGGAAAAGAGTGTGTTTTCGTCTCTGCTGATGGCTGCCTGCAGAGAGAACACTCGCTGATACTGCACAGCTGGTACGAGCAGGTCCTACAGCAACAAAGGCACTTTGTCTGAAACACGGCTGTTTCCACCGGGAGACAGAGAACGTCCAGTGTGACCATCAGAGAGGACGCTCTGACAGAACCACTGCGGTCAGGTGAATCTGAGCAGCTTATTTGCAAGGTCCAAAACACACAGTTATTTATTTACACTTCATTAATTGCAACCTATCAACAAATTAAAAAAAAAAAAAAAAAAAAAAAACATGACTTTAACTTTTTATTTCATTTTCAACTTGTGACTTTTTAAACAAATGTATATTCAAGAATTAATTAAAACATCATAAAATACACAGCATGAAACACAAAATGTATACCAAATCAGTCAAAATATCTAAAAATGTAACACTGAATAATAATAAAATAAAAATACAAAAGAAATTTAATTATTAAGAGTCTTATTATAAGCTTTAAGTAATGATTTAAAAGAAGACAATGAGGTGGCCTGCTTAATATTTAGTGGGACAGCATTCCATAAACTGGGAGCCCTGATTATAAAAGCCCTTCCTCCTTCTGTCACCAGTCAAACTCTGGGCATGAAAAGGAATCATTTAGTAAAGGATATGAGGTTATGGGATGGTATATATGGGGTAAGAAGCTCAGAAACTTAATATGACGCAAGACCATTTTACCATGACCATGATGTTTTTTTTTAGGTTATTATTTTGACCAAAATTGAGAATTTCCAAATTCATATTTCCTCTTTTAATGATTAATAAAATAAAATGTACAATCTTGTATTGCTGTGAAATGGTATAAGCATTCTTCTACATACCCACACTTTAGGTTCCAGTTAGAGATTGCAATGGGCCGTTTTGTAATTTTCTGCGTGAACAGCATTGTTTCTAGAGAACAGAGGTTTGTTTATCGATGCAAACAAAACTGCATCGCTAACAAATATGATGGATGTGACTGCAAGGGTGTAACTTTAGGTCTAACATTACATTGGGGGGATTATGTTCTAAAACCCTGCATTTCATTTTCAGCAATTATGCTTAAACATACAAATATGACATTGTAAATTTTTAAATCAGGTCAAAGTTGCCTAAAGATAACAAGAGAGTTGCATTCGTCTATTTAACCAGTTAATTTCTATTGTGTTTGAGCAAATAATGTCATTTTATTGGTGGTGGTGGTGGGGGGGG
>NW_013952687.1:481901-486211 GCF_001266775.1 Austrofundulus limnaeus | reverse complement strand
TGCTAATTCTGGCATAGAAAACACTGGATTAAGTGAAAATTTGTGTGTCTGTCTGTGTTAGTTTGTATTAAAACTAATCTTATCGCATCTGTTTGTTTAATTTCGAAAACAACATATTTCAGCTAAATTTTTCATCAATGCCTTTCTTTAGTGCCTTACCGCAACATGTTGACCACGTTTAACACAATGTTACCATGTTTAAGTTTAAGTTTAATCAGATTGAGCTGATTGAGAAATAAAAAGTTCAAACATGTTTTATGGTTTATTCCTAAAGGGGAAGTTAAAATTTCCACTAAATTTAACACAATCCACACAACTGTTGTCACTCAGATCACAGATGACTTTCACCTGATGAGGCTGGAAGAAAAAAAATCACTGGGGTTCATTTTTCTGGGTACAAGAGCCAAAATTAAAAGAAATCCAAGCAGGAGCTGTTGACATGTTTTGGAAGGAAAGACCCTGGCCTCATCAGAGCAACAGAAACATCTATTTGCATATCGAAGCAGGAGACTAACAAATTGAAAATCTCTCCACAGACTTTGCCAAGATTCTCACTTAGAAAACAAATGTGCTCAGCCTAAAGAAACCTGCCAGAGCTGAAAGATTGATGGTTCTTTCATTGATCAGGTGCTCTGCTCTGTGGCAGACTCGCCTCAATGACATTTCCACACAGGAAGCGTACGTTTCTACATCTTTAATCTAAGAATCTATCTGATGAAACAGCAGCAGAACACAATAAAACAATTCTACAAAGTTTATATGAGCTCCATTAAAAACACAAATCATATTGGCAGTTGCAATTACCTTCACAAAAATAGAAATTAAAACTAAATATAGCATTTACAGTATAAACCAATATATTGCATTAAAACAAGATAAGGCAGAACCATTCAGCTGGCTGAAGTCCGGCCAACTGGTTCACTAATCAGCGATGCATGAAGCTGGTGGCAATGCACGACAGAGTGGGTCCAGTTTGTGAAAGTGATATTAGCTGCATCAGTGCAAACATGGGCTAATGTTCAAAGCAGTTACAAACTGTTCCCTTTTCCAGCTCCTGACTCGCTGCAAGGGCAAAACTCTGCATGAACAAGCTGTCAAGTAAGCATGTAACACTGTAACAAATAGGAAAATTCAACTGCAGTAACCACTGTTTAACCCATAGAGGGCAGCAATGAGATGGTTTTAAACTAAATGTTGCACAGTTGCACTAACTTCAAACAGAAATGTCAAATTTACTACAGAAATATAGATGCCCTTAAGGCACAATTTAGACCGTTTAGCTACAAAATAAGTTCATTTTGGGTTTGGTTACTCTCATTGTAAGTTGTTTTGGTTAGACAGAGGTGTGGTTTCTACATAAATATCAGAATTTTGGCTAAAAGTTCGTCTATAAACACTTAAGACAAAACTACAATTGTAAAAATAAAATTGGTTTAAAAATTTGGCAAGTCAGAGATGTCATAATATTTATGTTAAATAGGAGGGATAATGTGTTCTTTTTGTTTTTGATATTGTTTTAATATCATTTCTTTTATTACATTGTATATATACATTCTGTATGTTGTATTCATGATTAAATGCACTTAAATGCAATACTTACGAGGCCCATGCTCATTTATCTATCCCCACTCACCATACCCACGATTAAATGCAGCAAATTAAACTAATTCAAAGACAAAAGAACTTTGTAATACTTGGTTCATTTAGGGCTGCCACAAACGATTATTTTTATAATCGATTAATCACCGATTATTTTTTCGATTAGTCGACTAATCGGATCTTATGCTAATTGAATATAAAACATACAGCTTATCATGTCAGAATGCAGCTGCTATTATATAACCATGGTTAGATTTTAGCTATATTCTAACTAAAAATAATTGCTGTGGAAGGCAAGTTCTGCAGATATTGTACAGGTTTCTCTTTCATTTTCTTAAAATGATCCCACACTTTTGAGCTCTGTTGTCAGGTAGCCATGATASCAGAGCCTGTCTGTATAATGTCTTGTGATGTACACGGCCTACCCAAGTTACCACTACCGTGCATGTGTGTCAAGGACAGAAAGGCAGATGTGGCAGTGGAAGGTGTCAAAGCAGTTTGGAGAGAAAAACAAAGTAAAGAACAACAAAAAAAAGAAAACGATTAATCGTTATTAAATTAGTCATCGATTATTTTAATAAACGATTAGCTGTCGATTAATCGATTAATCGATTAATCGTGGCAGCCCTAATAATGACTTTATATAATGGATGTTTGGGCCCCTGAGCTGTTGGTCTGCAGTAACTGTGGCCCCCGGAACAATTTATTTGAATAGCCCTGAAATAAGATGTATGATTTTATACCATCCGTCCATCCATCCATCCATCCATCCATCCATCCATCCATCCATCCATCCATCCATCCATCCATCCATCCATCCATCCATCCATCCATCNCATCCATCCATCCATCCATCCATCCATCCATCCATCCATCCATCCATCCATCCATCCATCCATCCATCCATCCATCCATCCATCCATCCATCCATCTACAGTTGTTTAAATAAGAGCAGTAATCTATTTTGGTCTTGGTCCAGCTGAGACAACTTTTAACTCATCAATCTTGTTGGAACTGAACCTGTATATTTAAATCTATATATTTCTTCAGACTGAAATAGTACAAAAAGCTTTCTAAAAGAGGCAAAATAACAATTGTTTGCAACATTTCCACAAAATCCTACTTCAAAAGTTCTGAACTCTGCCTTCAAGTGGAATCAGCCTCCCAGGTTCATTCATTCATTCAAATATGAGCAAAGCTTCTTCAGACAGACTGTCTGCTTCTAGGCTTAAACACGTCCTTTAAAAGACAGCCATGTTGTCCTCGAGGCTTTTCTTCTACTGCTGTCCCATTCAGACAGGAAGCAACATCCCTTCACAAAAAGTGACAGATGCATTTTTACAATCACTACAAAAAGGCAGCTTATGGAAATGTATTAGGTTTGTAAATAGAAGCAACATTACCATCTGTTCAGAGTTTGGTGCTTTAATGCACTCAGTTCTTTCTGTGTCAGCTGAATCAGAATTAAAATTTAAATATCTTCCTTTGTTCCACAAGCTCTGCAATTTTTACCTCAGAGCAAGTGGATATCATTACATATTGATGTCACAAATCCTGCAATTTAGCTCACGACAAGCAATTGAACTCAAGAGCACAATTTAATCTGCAGTTAAAGGCTGCATTTGTGGAACTTTAAGTATTTATCAGAAACATTGTGAATCTGAGTGTCTCTACTTTACAAGGACTTTGTGTTTGTGAGAATTAGGGATGAAATGACACACTTAGCCAAATATTTACTGTTTCCTCGTGTTATAAATTGTCAAAAACAATGCATATAATCATGTTGTTGGTGCAGAAAACTTCTAATGATAGAACATTTCTGCAGGCAGTGCTTCGAAGAGATCCAGGTAAAGAACAGAACTGGAAGAAATTATTTTGTGGGATAACAACAAAAGTTTCCACGTTTTTCATTGATCCAAATTTCTTCATGAAAATAACTTTGGTGGCAGAGTGGCCTGGTGTCACCCGTGCCTCTGCTGTGACTTCACTTCATCATGTTGGGAGGAGAAGTCACTTTTTTTTAATTCATCAACTCTGCTCAAAACAGCAAAGCGCACAGGAAGAAGGTCGTTCGTCAGACAGGAGTGTTTGTGCTCATTTAGGCTCTTCCTCAGCTGACCTGCTTGATATAAATATCCACATCTGAATTCCCCGAACGAGGACGATCTGTTTAAAGACGGCTAAAACGGAGCAATGACTGAACGGGGCCCGGCGGCCGAGCTGCTCCACATAGCTTGCTCCACATAAAGAGTAGCAGGTTTGACGTTGAGTGGAAAGTTCAAGAAATTTTAGGACAACAGATGAAAAAGAAATCCTTTGAGTAATATTTAAACCTAAGGATGTTTACAATCATGCCATTTAGAGCAGAGAGATATCTTCTTAAAGATTAAAATTTTACAAGAGGTTAGATTTTTGTATTTGGCCGATGAAGCAAAACTCCAGTAAATGTTTCCATTTAATAAAAAGACAAAGACAGTATCTGAGAACAGAACCTCATGATCCACCTCATTGTACTGAAGTTTCTCCTGTCAGCCAAGGGCGGAGTGGGTAATCGGGACAATCGGGACGAATCCCGCTGGGCCGGACCATTAATGGGCCGGTCCGCTGGGCGCAGTTAGTACGGGGATGATAGGACGAAAAAAACCTCCGATCAAAACTGATGATGAACTTCTGTAGTTCGCCGACGCTCCCACAGAGCTGCAGCAGCAAAC
>NW_013952687.1:479195-481419 GCF_001266775.1 Austrofundulus limnaeus | reverse complement strand
TATATATATCTTCTGCCAGGGTGATATCTGAGCACAACATTTCTCCAAACGTCTACTGAATAAATTAGTAAAATTGATAAAAAAAATTAATTAGTTTGAGCTGATTGTGTATTTTAATGTAATTTAAATCATTCTGATCATCTCATTTTTTATGAGCGTCGGGCCGACTGACCACCTTGAGCGTGAGGCGAGGCGAGGCGAGGCATTGCAGAAAGAGCTGCTGCTACACAGAGGCAGCGGGAGGATGTTGGCAGAGCGTCCCAGTGTCTTAGAGTCCGGTCCACAGCGTGCCAACGATGACATCACCGGTACCCCCCGTTCTCTGTACTCCCACACAATAAAGACCTAAAGAAGCTTTGAAAGCAAGTCCGAATGGCTCTCGGAACAATTTATGCTGCCAGAAACATCACAATCCTCTTTCTTAGGCCACTAAAAACTTCTCCCTCTAAAATGATACACTCCCATCGCACCACAAGAAGCCACATTCTGCCTCTGTTTTGTCCCAAAAAGGCAAAAGGTTCATTTCCATCATTAGTTTCATGCAGCTGTTTTTTGGCAATAAAACAGTATTTATCTACATTCAGTATGCAACACAATGGTTAAGAAAAACATCTCCATTTCATCACATTTTGTTGACAGTTTAGTCAGGAGTGAAGCGGAGTAACTATCAAGCGTTTGTCAACAAAACATTTTACTGGTTATGGTGACGGTCAGGGTCTCTGGGTCAGGAGAGGGAGAGGACAGCTCAGAATAAAACCTGTCAAACCGACCCGCACCCTCACACGTTCACACGAAGGACGAGACTTTCAATCTTCAGAGGTGAGAAAACATAAAAAAGCGACAGATACAGAAGAGAAGAAGCTTTCATTATCGAAAGGAAAAGATTTTAAAGGTCTAAAAATATATTTTGAGCTCAACAGGTGGAGGAAAAGGAGGAAATGGAGATGTGTGAGAAAATTGACATTTAAAAGTCACAGGCTTTTAAACTGGTTGGGTTTTTCTTTTTCTTTTTTTTTTCAGCTGCAGCTCTTGAGTGAGAGGCGTTGGCCTTCGCTGATTTATTTGCAGGTTCAGGTGGCTCCTGAAATGCCAATTTTCAGTTTACGGACCCATCTGCTTGCAGTCACTTGTCAGTAACTGATTCAGATCCAGATTTATTCTGATGTACAAAGACGCTTCAAAAATCTGACTGAATGTGCTGTAATTATGCAGCTGTGGATCTTTGCAGAGAAGACTCTCAGAGGGAATAACAGGCTGATGCAGAGCCAATATTAGCAGAGCTCAGTGTTAAAATGAATAATCAGCTCTAAAGTTAAACAGCTTCTGCGTCACTTAAAGATGCAATCATTTCAATGTGATGCTAAAAAAGAAATAAGCTGTTCCAATATTTTCCCTGTGTTCAGCTACCATTAAAGCTTAAAATAATTGTTTACATTGTTTTAAGGCAAATTTAGCATAAATGTTATAAACAACTAATATCTTACCTGTTGCAGATAGTCTTACAATGGCCTCAGTTTAGAGAAATAGAGTGGATTCTATAAGCTAACGGCTAATTAGACAGGACAAAGACCAAATGGGACTGCTGCCATCTTAAAACAATCTTAAATATAAAAATCACATTGCAGTTCATGTAAGCACAGCATAATAAATTGTCAGTTTCAAAAACCACAATTATTCTGACATATTAGTCTTACTGTATCATAAGGGCCCCATCTTGCAACAAACTGCTACAGCTAGCTGCTGCTAGGAAATTACTGTAAAATTATATGTAAATATGATGCAATAAGATTTTGGTGACTGAAGTTTTTTTTTAAATGGCAGCAATCCACTCTGGTCACAGATTGGCTTTTGCTAGCTGTTAGCTTGTCAGTATAGTCAGAATTAAACACTTAAAAAAAACTGATGTTCAAATATACAAACTACAACTGGTAACATATTCGTTGTTTATAACCTTTCCACAAAATGTATTTTCAAAAGATCTGAAGTATTGCTTTAAACTCAACTTGCGTTTATACATAAAGGAACAGGAGTATATATCAGGTTTGTCACAGCTTATAAAAAAACCGAAAAGATATTTCACAGTTTTGAAAGGCCTTGTATTTCTTGAAGGAATTATACAGTATATACAGCGGGTAAAACAAGTATTGAACACGTCACCATTTTTCTCAGTAAATATATTACTAGAGGTGCTAATGACATGAAATTTTCACCAGATGTTGGTAAC
>NW_013952687.1:467479-476770 GCF_001266775.1 Austrofundulus limnaeus | reverse complement strand
GACATCTGGTGAAAATTTCATGTCATTAGCACCTCTAGTAATATATTTACTGAGAAAAATGATGACGTGTTCAATACTTATTTTACCCGCTTTATGCTGTATATACATACATACTACAAGATGTCATGCTATTTGTTAGCTATTCAAGTGTGTGTTGGGAATGACTCTCAGCTACTACCACACCAATTTTTAGCTCAATATCAGTAAAACTATAAGAGTTAGTCATTTTTGTGTTTAATGATGTTGCTTGGCTTTGGCAGCCATCTTAAGTTGGGTTGATTTCAAAATTAGTTGGTTGAAAATGTTCACTCAGTGATTAATTTCCGAGAGTTTCACTAAAAAAACATCCAGTATCTCATGATATATTTTGCTAACACACAAACAGGCACACATGATGGTCAGTTTTCAGTGAAATAAAAGAGGTTTGTACAGTACAGCTTTCCATGGACATTTGCTCTTAATAAATCACTTCCTCCTTCTTGTTCTGCATATCTTTTTTGCACATTTCAATCCGAGCAACCAACAGGAAAAACACTACCTCCACTTCCCTTCTGGCAAATGTGTTAATATAAAATTTAGTGGCTTTAAACAATAAAAAAATCTAGTAAAGAGCCAATGTTTGAGTCATACCTTCTGGTAATATCTGTGTCTCGTGACAGAAAGAGAAATAGCTACTGCACATTCAGCATTTGCTTAAAATATGTAGCATGCTTTCTTTTTTACCCACAGCCATGCAGCATCCATTTATCACTGCAGCCAGGATCTCACTGAGCTGTGACCAGTTGGTGACTCGATATTGTGAGAAAAAAAAAGGCAAGTTTTCCATTGTGTTTGTACCCAGAGGGCCTTTTGACTGCTTTCTGCGTGGCCAATTTTTGAAAATCCTGGCTTATTTTTGTTTGAATTCTAGATTGTGCACATTATTTAGTTTCACACCTCAGCCTGCTTTGTACCCACCTTGGCACATTTATGAGTCAATCTACTACAATAGGTTTTAGAAATGTAAATTTGGACCAATTTTTCAATAATTATGTATTTCTTATTAAGCATATTATCAGCTCATTCAGGACATTCCTGTCATGACTCTTGGTATTTGTGTAATTTTTAGTTTTTGAAATAGCACATTTTGAAATTAGATTTTTCTGTCTCTGAGACATAAAATAAATTTCAAATGTTTATTTTAATCTGTGAGATTGTCTTTCTACATCTGTATTCCTGCAAAATGGTGGAAAATCCATGTAGTTTACAGAAAATCTACAACTTAACACATATGTAGAAGAACAGCTCTCATTCAGGCATCATAGAAATGCTCTGATGAAACTATTCTGGGAGAAAATCTGACAGACAAGTTTGGTGAATTGTTTGAACATGTTAAATAAGTAAAAAAAAAGACTGACGCCCTCGCAAACACATTTTCAAGACTTTTGACTGCTGTTTGCCAGTTAGTTGCCAGCCGTTACAGCCCAGTGAGACACTGGCTTTTACCATAAACAGAGAAGATCGGCATCTCGCTATGTCTCATTTTGTAATAACTTTGAGAAATAATCTTTACTTAGTTCATTCTGTACAAAGTTTAGGGGCACTGGTGCCAACTTCTATTGATAGACAGGTACAACCTGGACAGGTAACCGGCCCAGAGACTGGTGGCTTAAACTTAAAGATTGGGAAAAACCTACAAATGCCAGGGCAGAACATGGAAACTGTAAACAAAACAAATCAGCTGAGGGTGAAATCCAGGATCTTTTTGCTTTGATATAGATATCACCTTGCAATAAAATTCTGTTTAGTTTCTTCTTTTATTCATGTCATTCTTCATGTCATGTTGTTCTTTTAACCTTGTGCACGACATCACAATAGCACATGCACAAAATTTTTTGATCGTATTGAAATGTACTCCAAATATAATCCAAATGTGTCGTTTATATGTGCACATAATTAATTATTCTGTCATGACGAGCGTTTAGATACACCAGGCTTTTATTCAGAATAGAAGTACTGACATGTGCAGAGTTGTAAACTCTCCCTAAGAAGAAGTTCTGCTTCCGGGATGAAACATAAACAAACATCTTCTGAACACAAGTTTCTAACAGAAATGTTGTATCGCTAATTAACCAATTCGCTTCCCCGACATATTAGCATCTAAACAGGAGGAAATACATCAAGTTGATATAGGACACACAGCCAGGTCAGATACAACAACCAGAATAACATGACCAGAATAAGTGTTTACACGAACGCTGTTCAGATTATCCATCAAACCACCCCTCTCATTCGGATTATAAATTCATTCCAGTCGAGCTGAATCAGATCAGAATATTACAGTAAGGGAGTTTACATGGTCCAGTTTTTATTCCAATGGGCCGTTACTTATGTAATGTACTTATTAATTAAGAGTTTAGAAGAGTTTAGAAATACAGTTAACTCCGGGTTAAATTTAAACACTTCTTGAATGGGAGTTGGTAAGTTTGTAACCTGCCTTTATTAATCTAACCAGGTTACAAACACACACTTTACAATGCTTGTTTACTGGTTGTAAATGTCTCCTTGTGTTTTGGTGAATAAATACCCTCGACGCTGCATACTGGAACTTCAAAGGTAATGCTCGAATGAAAAATAAAATAAATCAATTCAGATTAACTTTGCCTGGCTCGGCTCTCTGGGCTCCGTCTCTCTGAGGACAGGGTGTGTCGGGGACACTGGATCCACACTGATGTCCCTGTCAGCAGATGGGCGTGGACAGGCCAAGGGAGGATGGGGCCGCTGGGAATAACTCCTGATGAAACGATCAATAGTTGCTGCTGCTCTGCACCATCAGAGAGGAACGACGGCAGACATTGAGGCATCGCCTCCTCCTTCCTGCCCCAATATGGCTGCCCTCAGCACAAACTGCCTGTCTGCAGTGTGACGGCTCTTTCTTTGGCCTGTTTGTTTTGTTTCTGTCTAGTCAAAATGCTCTTCAGACAGTCTTGCTGAACATTTTACTTTTCCAGACTATACTTGCTCACAATCTCTTTCACTTTTTAATATTAGATTATTTCTCAAATTGTTTACACAATCCTAAAACAGCCTTTTACATATTATTACTGTATCTGCCAGTAATGGTTGTGTAAAAAGAAAGTGTTGAAACTTCTTTATCCCTGAATCTGCATAGATTTTAATTCATGAGACAGAGATGTCTTTCTTTACACCAGTATAAAAACAAAAATAAAACATTGATATCGTGAAGAACACTGTGAGGAGGGAGAAATGCTGCAGAGAAAGACAGAGCTAGTCAAGCAGAACAGAGCAGAAATAGAAACTGTGACAAAGCAGCTTTACCATCTCAGAGCAATATTTTCAACTCTAAACTGAGTGACAGAATGAAGCAAAAAAAGGGGGGGGGGATTTCAACAGAAATGCTGTAAAATCGAGAATTTTATTTCAACTTAAAATCTGAGTGAAAATGCTGCTTTAGAAGTGAAAACACTTCACTGATTCAACAAATATCACCTTAAACTTAATTTAAAAAAACTGCACTCAGTAAACTGGTTTCGATTTGAAAATGATTGAGTAGCTGTTTGAATTTATAAATCTATTTCAACTTAATTCAAATGGTAAATTGTGAAAACCTTCTTGTTTCATTTAAGCTGATTTGGATTAGTTAATTGATCATCTGCTTGAGGCAATTATTTTAATATCGAAATCGATTTCAGCTTAATTAGAAGTGCCTCATAGTTTGAGTGAAATTGTTTTAATGGATTGAACCAAAGCAGTATGATTTTATATTTGACTAATATGACTGGTCAGAATTCATAATATACGTCCTTGTATATTGTACGATAAGATGTGGTAGAATATATTACATATGTGGCTCAGAGATGGACCTGCTAACAATGATTTGCAAAACAGCAAACAGTTAGACAAACAAACATAATAAGATGCATAAATAATACCAAACAGACAAAACCTCATTTCACAGTGAAATAAGAGAACAGCCAGGGGTCAAAAAAAAAAAAAAAAAAACACTGCAAGACTGCTCGCTGCTGCATTCTCCCAGCCAGAACCACCCCTTTTTCTCTCCTTTGCTGTCGACAAATCACAAGACTCTCGACTCGACACCATTCTATTGTCTGATTGACTCTGCCAGGGTTTTTAAAGGGTTTGAAGAAAGGACTTAATGCAGCAATGAGGACTTTGGAACTAAGACAAAGGTTCATCTCACAAAAGTCCGACTACACAAAAGAGCTTGATGATGTATTCTTCATCAATGTTTACGTGGATTTTCTGCATGTTAGGGACATGCTGCCTATAAAGGTGTACAGTTAGCTCTGATACAACAGGGTGTTTAAACTGTACTGAAAGAAATATTTTTAAATAAAGTAACTTAGGTGGAACCAACACAACTTTGTCTGCTCCATCAGTGACTAAACAAATCATCTGACTAATCTTATCGAAACATTGTCATGCAGTGCATGTTCACAGTAACTCCAACAAAGATGATTTGCAATTGAGAATATAATCTTACAATGCAAACCCCAGTATTTATTCAGGGTTATTTTTTATCCCTCCTTTTAAAGGATTACACATGCAAATGCTTAAAAAAACAACAACATTTGTTTCGAACACTGAGCCATGTGTATGGCAGTTAAGTTTCCAGTACTGGGTTATTTTGGCCTGGTGTTGGGCTAAGTTTGTTCTGGTCTCAAAATACATCAAAAGTAGTGGTAAATATTATAATATGAGAATATGGTTTTTATTACCTCAGTCTGTCAAAAAACAAACAAAAGGCAAACTATTTGAAAAAGTCTACTGGAACAAACAGAGTTTTATTGTTTTTCTTTTTACTAAAATTATCTTATGTCAAGAAATACCAGAGTTACACCTGTTTTAATCAATTTTTTAAAAATAATTATGAGCAATTTCCCACAATATTGATCATGATTTTGCATGAGCATTTTGATGTGCTGTGCATGAATATCAGCTCATCAAATTTTAGCTCAATATTTATATAACTGGCAGAGTTATAGTAATTTTTGTGTTTGATAAGGGCAACAAAAAAATAAATAAAAGAAAGCCGTGAGATAAATTGCTAACACAGCATTCAGATGGACAAAGGTACAATGTCACACAAGTAGGGGTCTCTGCAATACATAGTGTGGGTGGAGTTTATCCTAACCATGATTGGAAAATTTTAAAATACCAGCAGAGGTTCTTGGGTGTGATTGGTCAGACTGACTTGTATTGAGGGGCAAGTTAAAAGATAAAGTAATGATAACAGTAAAATTATTGTGAACATGTAAACATAATTTATTGACTTTAAATTTGGTGCGACAACCATGTTCCTCACTAATATTCATATGAAAAAATGACTCTCTCCAGGCAGGTTAGGGCCGTTTGGCCGAGCCAAATTGCTACACATCCCTCCATATGTACGGCCTTTAAACTTTGTGCAGCTGGCACCTTCCTGTCTGTCAAACAGACTAATCACGTCTTCAAAAAACTCCTCACACACACCAACAAACTCAAACTTAGTCACCCTCCTCAAGACCCAAGCAAAAATATTATCTTTCTCCTTTCTGTGGCCAGCAACAACTAGTTCAAGCTGATTAATAATGTCTCAAAACTTTGTGATGGATTGCTTCATTTTTTTCTTCATATGGATCAGTGTTTACAGGCTCTGAGTTAGATTAATTACAGGTTCTGAAACTAAAAGTCAAAGCGTTCATGATAGGAGCTCTGTGAAGCTCTATCCATTAATAACTTATTAGTCATTTGCTAACATTAGCATAACCACAATAATGTTTTTGTACAGCAGCTCATATCACCATGTGCCACATCTTTTGTACAGCGAACAGAACAACAGCTAACGTAGGGAAAGTCAGTAAGTTACATCCAGTAAATGAGGGAATATACGGTCTAATATAATTATTATAGTAAAAATATTTTAGTCTTTTACTAAATTTATGTGTGGCTAAAAGTTATTTGACCTGCTTTAAATATTACTATTTGTAAACTAGTGTTTGCTTAGTTGTTGCTTTTAAAGAAAATATTTTTTAAGTAAAACTAGTCCATCCCTCATCAGTTTCATGATTTAAGTTTTAAAGGCACAGTGTGTAGGATTTGTTGTTTTCATCGACATCTAGTGGTTGAGTGGTTGAATCATCCTCCCTGGTCCTCCCCCCACCCCCTGCTTCCATACGCAAAGGAGTTGCTACGGTGTCTCTCAGGTGTCAAAAACCTTTGATAATTCCAACCGCGATGTCTACCAGCAGCTTCAGGGCTAGTGATGTTTCAAGTGGTAAGATTATGAGCTTTAATAAGTAAAATTATCCCAGCTACAATGACAGACAACAAATATTATATTTATAGTATTACAACTAAAACCGTTTTTGATGCCACCACCGCAGTTTGTCCTTCATGAGCCTTCGTAGACAAGATGGCGGCTGCTTGTGTGGCGACCCGCGACCATGGAGATATAAACAGCTTTTTATAAGGTAAAAATAATAAAACAAGGTCTTTGTCTGCAATGATTAGACATGTTTTTTTATTATTATCTTTAGTGATTATCTCACTTTCGGCTAAAAGAATTGACAAAATCCCACACACTGTGCCTTTAAGCAAGCATCTGTATGTGGGGTACGTGTTGTGAATAACTTTCAGCTACAAACATGTCAAGCTTTAGCTCAATATCTGTGAAACTGTTTGTGTTTGATAGGACTGATCGGCCGTGGCATACATCTTAAATTGGGTTGACCTTGAAAGTTATGCACCTGTAGCTGTACATCCACTGATTACTTTAGAAAAGTTGTATTCAATCTGTCAAGTGGATTATTTTGCTAACACACACACAGAAAGAGACAGGCATTTACAAGATCACCCACCTTTCATGGTGACAGGCAGTAAAAATTAATGTGACTAATTATTATTAATTGCTAATATAATTCTTTCTGGGCTTCAATGAAACAAAAAACAGACACTTGACAAAAAATAATGAGCTATCTAACGGGTGATAAAAGTGTCCTTTCTGGGATTTTCATTTCTGTGTTTGGTAAATTATTTTTAAAAAGCAATTCTGAGTACATTCTGCAGTAAACCAATGGTCCAGCCACGCCAATTGTTTAGAACTGGTTTTATATTTATTCTGACAGTCCATCATGCAATGCAACACACTCCTACTTGTCTCTGAACACGCAGCTTGCCGTAGTCGATGCTCTTATCTGAATTGAGCAGGTAGGGTCTCCGTGTCTGCCTGCAGCACGGAAGCTGCCATCAAAGTCACAACTTTCTTGTTAGGTGTCTGCTTGGAGCAGCTCGCCTGTGCTTCTGGCTCTGTGGAGGGCAGATAAAGAATTCTGGACGCTTCGCTTTTCTGTGACCAGAGCGAATGTGATGGGAGTGTTTGTGTGTGTGTGTGAGGCGTGAGAGTTGGTACATTTTTGCTAAGCAATTAGCCGATCAGAGGACTTTGTTACCTAATGATATAAGTAACTTTTTTCCCTGTAATTTCTCATTTCAACAGGTCTGCTCAAAACCCAAACACAAGAAAATCCAGCTGAAGCTGGTTTCAGGAGCTGCTATTACATAATAATCAGTAATTGGCAGGCTATCTAATGTTCCCATTCAAGTGTTTACCCAGAGACATAAGACGGCTAATACTTAATAAGACGGCCTAATTAAGCATGCCAGCAGTCAGAGCCTTTAGACTTGGCCAACTGGTCCTGGCAGGGCAGTGGACTTCTTTCTAATGATACTCCAGTTTACTACACAGTTAGTGGGGGCTGTCAGAGCTGCTAATCTGTCTGATGAGTTTATTTTACATTCAAATTAGATGTTTGCTGCTGTGATGTGAAACATCTCTCCAGATATTCTCCTCCTCTCTGATGTGTAAATGTGGCTGATCTGTAAGGTGCTCATGGTTTCTTTACAATCATATCGGTGGTTTTTATAAACATCCTTCCAAAGCAGCTAAGAATGAGAATGAGTGTATTAAGACAATTTACACAATAACAGGAAGTGTAATTCTCATCCATTCAGCGGCTGAAAGATAACAGTCAATTTATTAAAATGTCTGAACTAAATGGAAATAGTCAGTCGATTGTCTGTGATTGTTGAAATTATTGCTGTAATGTACTCTACTCTGAAACCTGTGGATATTTGCTGCTCTTCTTACATTTCATGACAGATTAAAATGTGATTTTTGACAAAGAACTGGTCAAATTTGGCTGTTCGACCACGAGGACCTTCATGTATCAAAATGTACCGAACACTGCCTTTACATCACTGCCATTTTTCTTTTATTAAGTTATTTATATTAAATTTGTTTTTAAGTAAAAACAAAGTGTTTCTTTTTTGGAGAGGATTCTCTCTGTAACTTTGGTGCTTTGACGTCCAAGTTCAGACCCACAGTTAAGAACTTGGGGCTAACATTTGACAAGGATTTGAAGTTAGCCACTGTGGTCCAGGCCGGCTTTTATCAGCTACGCCTTTTAACCAAAGTTAAGTCTTTTTTAAATTGTCCTGACCTGGAAAAGGCCTCTCATGTTTTTATCAGCTCAAAGCTTGATTGCAGTGCTTTGTGTGTTCAAATGTCTCAGTCTTTTGTCAAATGTCTTCACCTATTCAAAATGCTGCTGCCCAGCTCTGCCTTTTTGATTGTTGCACTCAACTTTTGTTTTGTGAAGCACATTATGCATGTTTTTGCTGTTGGAAAGGACTTTATAAATAAATGCCAGGTTGATTGATTTCTGTAGTTATTTACAAGCAAAAACAGTAGCAGCAGCAAATAGCTGTAGCACTTCTGGTGCAGCATGGGTGAGTTGCTGCAGAAAGCTTAAATATTTCAGCCAGAATAACACTTTAAAGAGTAACTTACCCCAAAAATAACTTTTTTTTTAGCTGATAAACTGTCTACAATGTGTCTAAACTGTTATATAGTACTGTTTCTGTGCTAATTTTGATGTTTTTGTGCTTATTTGTTCAAATCTGTAATATTTGGTCTAAAAACGTCTTTTTGCTGCTAATATGGGTAGAGCAGTGGTACTRCAGGCTAATTTGCATATTGGTTAACGGCTCTCCACGGTGACGTGTCTTCTCCACGGTTTCGTCACAGCGGCTGTGTTCTGGTATAAAAGCCTCTCTCTAAGACACGCCCCTGCAGCAGTCAGAGGGTGGAACAGTTAGCAAGCTTAGCATGATCGTCTGTTGACCTTCAGCCTCGGGTGGAGAGGAGCTGACTGCTGCGCTGCTCTCTCTCTCTCTCTCTGTGCAGCTGCAGCCCGAACCGGACCGAACTTCAGTCAAACAAGACCGAAC
>NW_013952687.1:462496-466534 GCF_001266775.1 Austrofundulus limnaeus | reverse complement strand
GAATAGACTAGAACAGAATAGAATAGAATAGAATAGAATAGAATAGAATAGAATAGAATAGAATAGAATAGAATAGAATAGTCTTTATTGTCCCGCCGATGGGAAATTCAGGTGTCACAGCAGCATCTGTACAGAGGTTCACAGACTAGTTACTTCACAAACTATAGATAGTACACAAAACAAAATTAACACTTACTAGCCATGGTACAACTACTGATAATAAAAATATATAATATAAAGAATTGTGCAAGAATAAAAAGGATATGTTTTGTTTTAGAGACAGTAGACTATCAGAATCCAACATTAGGAATCAGAAATTGCCTGTTTTCAGTGTAAAACACTCTCAACAGACCAACAACTGTAAAATGAAGTATCACAATGCAGACAAGAAACACAGATGTGCTATTGCAGCAGAGTAGTGCAAATGATTGTTCAGTTGAGTAATTACAATGAATCGTAACAGTACAAATGATTGTGCAACAGCAGGTGTGTAAACACTTATTGTGATTTTTGTAAACACTTATTCTGATTTTTGGGATTTTTGGGCGTGGTGCTGGTTATAGAGTCTAACAGCTGCTGGGAGGAAGGATCTGTGATAACGCTCCTTTGTGCACCTCGGATGCAGCAGTCTGTCGCTGAAGGAGCTCTTCAGTTCAGCCACAGCTTCATGCATGGGGTGGGAGACGTTCATCAATGATGTTATTTTAGTCAGAGTTCTTCTGTCTCCCACCTCCTGCACTGTGTGGAGGGGTCATCCAAGCACAGAGCTGGCCTTCCTGATGAGCTTCCTATCAGCTGCAGATAAGCTGCTATTCCAGCTAACCACCCTGTGATGGTAATATAAAAGGTTATAATATAGTGTTTGCATTAATCCCTGCAAAGGTTTTGAGACTGGAGTAGTTTTAAGACGACAGCAATCCGTTTTGGTGTTGGTCAGCTCGGACTAGTTGTTTATTTTTGTTTTGTTTATTTAGTCAGAATTCAACTCTGTTTCTCCAAATTGAGCTCAAGGTGCTATCTACTAAACCTTTAAACAGAACACAACTTCAAAACATCACACAGTTAGCTGTGCTACAGAGAAAATCTGATGTAACAAATATTTGACCTGCAGTACGCCAAAAACTGTTTTTACTTAAAAAAAAAACACTGAACTAAAAGAAGTTTGACTTTTGAACTACTGTGTTGAAATCAAAAGTAGAATTATGTGTGTCCAGTGTCTGTAACTGATCAAATTCTAGCATTCCTTGAATGAATGGATTGCTAAGCGCCCTCCACGTCCATATTTTATTTTATGTCGAAAAATGATGAAGTTAAAGATGTTTTGCTCAAACCTGTAAAGCAATCTTACATTGTGATCTGAAGTGGTATCATGAGATCTTGTGCAAACTGTTAGCGCTCAGATTATGTGTTGAGGATGACTCTCATCTACAACCACACCAAGTTTTAGCTCAATATATTTAAAACTTGTAATCATTTAAAAGTTGTAGCCATGGCCTGGCTGAAAATGATAAGCTGTGGCGACCATCTTACATCATGTTGACTTCAAAAGTTAATCTGTTGTAGATGTACGCTCAGTGGTTACTTTTTGGGAGTTTCATTAAGACCCATCAAGTGGTTCATGAGATATTTTGCTAACAGACAAACAAACAAACAAACACACAAAGTCAAAAACAAAGTCGCCTGCCTTTTGCCTTTTGGTTGTGGGTGATAAAAATCCTCCATCCTCTACCAACGAAACTTAAATCTTCCCATCAGAGGAAACATGACATGACAGATGATTAGAAAAGTTCAAAGCTCAGTCTGACCCCCAATTTAGAGCTATGACTTCAATGCTGCAAAATGAACCACACATTGCAGTTTCCATCAGAGGGTAAACATTATCCTCCACACAAACAGACTCATTTAGATAAAAGTGAACACACACACGCACAGAGAGAGAGGGCCTTAGTTAAAGCATTTTAGCTGAGTCACTGGAACCAGTGAAAACCCAGAGACCCTGTGAAAGGAAACAGGAGCAGCCTGTTACATGAATATAACTCAGTCACACAGGATCAGAAAGGATATGGAAAAAATTGATGTTGCTCGGCATTGATCGCGTAAACACACACCACAGACACACACAAACACCACAGACAAGGAGGGAAGGAGCAAGGACAACCTCCTCAGCAAGAATGAATCATCAGAAAAAAACCGATCTGCTTCAGAGAGGGTGCAGTGATTTTAACCAAGTCGCTCACACAACTCATGTTTGTGTTTCTATCCTTATTAGGACTGTTTACTGACTTCCATTCATAAGGACTAATGATCCTGAAAAAGGCAGGTGTGTTTACTAGAAATGGCCCTGAAAACAAATACAAGTACACACACACATTTGTTTCTGTCCTCATTAGAACTGTGCAATGACTTCCAGTCATTTCTGTAGCCTTGACCCCTAGTACTAAATCTAACCCCCAAATGGCGTGCCACCACATTAAGACCAAGCTTTCTTCCCCAAAAGGACTAGTCCTGACAAGGTGTTTATATCAGAAAATGTCCCCTAAAGGTGTCAAAAACCAGGCACACACACATTTGTTCTTCTATCCTCATGGGGACTTTGTATTGACTTCTATTCCTTTACCAGTCATATCTATAGCCCAACTCTGACCCCTTACCGTAAACCTAAATACCCCAGTACATAACTGACACTAAACTCAATTTACACCTTAGTTCTGAACCGAACCTCTGACCCATCAACTGTATTTCCCCCAATTGGGACCATGCTTTTGTCCTCATAAGGAACAGTGGGTCCTCAAAATGCTGTGTATACTGGGCAAATGATCAAAAATCATCCACACCAGGTAACACACACACACACACACACACACACACACACACACACACACACACATAACAAGAATACAGACTCCATCAGCAGACGTCCAGCATAAAAACAAGGAGACAAATACCTCCAGTTGTTTGGGGGTCACTGGGTTCATCGTGAGGCGTTTGTCTGACTGGTCCAGAATAACTCAGAGTGACGGAGCAGAACAGACTCAAGCACAACACAGTCAACAAAAAAGCCCATCCAACATCCAGCTCTTTTATTTTGAAATAAACCTTTTTACAGCAGAGCAACTATGAGCTGTTTGGTTCTTTGTAAAAAAAAAAAAAAAAAAAAAAAAAAAAAAAGCTCATTGTTATTGAGCTGCTCCCTGTCAGGCCCCACAGCATGCAGCATCCTCCCACAGTAAAATAACAGCTTAAACACTCCGCTGTTTATCACCTGCTGTAAGTGGATGAGGACTGACTACCTGACTAAATCCACCCCACCCCCCACCGCCCGGCTGAACCTCACACGCCTGTCCTCTCTTGCAGGCGGATTTAAAGAGCCGCTGATTGTTTAACGAGTTTGCGCCGTCTCATCTCATGCCCCAGTTCCCTGCAGACGCCGCACTTCTTTTAGAAGAAAAGAACAGAGAGGAAAAAAACACTACGCATAAAAGTAAATATGATTCCTGGATGCTGGAGGATGTTGCGCAACAACTAAAAGAAGCCTGAATGATGCGCAGTGAAGAAAGACGTCACGTCTTTGCAGAGAAATAGGGAGAAAAACGGAGATTTTTTTCCCCCTTTTTTTTTATTATGAAAAAGAGGAAAAACAGGCGACATCTGCAGCAGCCGCTCCGCAGAAAATAAAGAAAGAAATAAAGCTGAACAAACAAACAGTTTACGTACCGTCACAGACGATGGAGCACTTTCAGATCTGAGTTGTCTAGAAACCGGAGAGAAATGACGTCGAGGAGTGTGTGTGTCGGTGTGTTTGTGTGTGTGTGTGCGCGCGCGCGTCTGCTTGTGAGGCAGGAGACAGGAGGACCGAGGAGGAGGAGATTTGGCACATTTGGAGCGGAGGGACGCAGCCTGCTGGCGGAGCGCAGCGCGCCGGGATGCGGCAACATCCGTCTGCAAGGAGCCGAGCAGCGGCGCTCCGAGCAGGGAAGGGCACACACACACACACACACACACACACACACACACACACACACACACACACACACACAC
>NW_013952687.1:436735-461501 GCF_001266775.1 Austrofundulus limnaeus | reverse complement strand
TAATAATAATGCAACAAAAGACTTGTGCAAAAGTCTCACAGGTCTTCAGTTTACTTGCGACAAACCAAAATGTAATCTGCATAAGAAGATAACTCCTCAAAAAAGGAAATAAAATGACATAGCCTAAAACGAAATAGAAATAAAATACGGGCTCTGGGTCTCACAAAGGAGCTCACACTGGATACTGAACATGACATGAGCTTGATGCTGTTCACCAGGAAACATGGCAGTCGGTCACACAACACTTCTATTATCACAAGAAACCTTTTCATGTTGTCATACCTCATGGATTTCCAGTCAAGCACAAAACAGGTGCATTTGGCCAAAATCTTAGAAAAACCTTGTTTTGATCAGCACAACGCTGCATCTTTGTAACTCAACATTGTAACTACACCAAATTTTGCATTAGAAAGCTTTGAAGATCCAAAGCTGTAACAACATTTACAACAAGTAACATTCTTTATGTAAAACCAAAAGAACAAACAGTATTTTAATACATTTGAAACCCTTTAAAAGATATATTTACTGGAGGGAGGAGACACGTCAGAACACAGCTAATGCTAATGAATAACTCGATTCTCTGGGAAAATGTTTTTTTTTCTCAAACACCTTTATCAGTTTTGTTTCCCTGACATTGTGTGTCTTTAACATGTTTGATTTGATTCGATTTCTTGTCCTAAACAGGACAAATAGTGTGCTTTATCATCATTAACTCCATTACAGAACTATGAGTAAGCACATGGAGGCATTGCTACCGTCTCTCTGAATGGAGGACAACCTGTGTGCCGTGGGTCAAGCTGCAAATATTTAACCATGAACCGCTGTATCAACGAGAGCCAACAGGAGGTGTTGGCTACAGCTTCGCTCAAAGCTGAGGCTGTAAAATGTGTCTTATTGATGGAAATCCACACAGTGTTTTATAGTGGTCGGATGCAAACAAAATCAGAGCTTCTGCAACATCATCCTGACTCAGCAGCCATCAAATGTTGTGATCAGAACCAAATGTGTGAATCAGCAGGTTGGAAGAGGTAAAGCACCAATAATGGGATAAAAGAAGGAAGGAAAAAACCTTTCTCTCAAGGTTAACGTGAATTAAAGGGGAAAATAAAGTTCTGTAATTCTGGTTGTTACCTTGGTTGTTCTCATCTCACCACCTGTTTTCAGCCTCTAATTAGGACATCTGGTCTAATCAGCTGTCCCGGTCTTGGTTTCTCTGTCAATCATCAGAGACTCCCTGCAGATTCTGTTCATGCCTCACTTTGTCTTGACTTTGCTGTGTTTTAGCTGCTTTGTTTCTCTGATTTTAACACAATTCATCTCCCTGCTTCTTGAATGTTTTTGGGTCCATTTGTCCACAAACCCATGACACCAAATACAACACAACGTGGTCGTATCTGCAATATTCAGTTTCAAAACATTGCCATTAACGATAAGAGTGAACTTTGCCTGTCTGTTAGCAAAACATTTCATGAAATACTTGGTAGATTTCACTGAAACTTTCGGAAAACTATGGGTGTGCATCTACAACTCGTAAACCTTTCCAAGTCAACCCTATAGAGCAGTGGTTCCCAAACTTTTGATCTTCTGACCCACAAAATATCCATGGCAAAAACTTGTGACTCCAAATATTACTGGTCTGAGTACATGAACTTTGTTAATAACCCTAAAAACATAGGCTTTTTGACAATCTAAACAGCTTGTACACAAATATAAATACTTATTTTTTTATTTTGTGTTTTTGTAATAGTTATAGGGAAAATATTACATCAGCAATTATTTTATTACCCTTTAAATTGATTTCTGGAGATTATCCAAGGTGCTTCATGACCCATAATTGGGTCCCAAGCCCAACTTTGGGAACCAAAGTGCAGTGGTTCCCAAACTTTACAGCTTTTGACCCACAAATATTACAAAACAGTAGCAGAGACCTGTGCCCCCAACTATTTTTGGATGATAAACATTATAGTAACAATATTTTTTTATCCATTTTAAACATACTAACCTCTCTCATATGTAACTAAGGCAAAAATGTAATTAATTCAGAAAATCTTTTCAGGACCCCACCTTGATGTTTCAGGACCCCACTTTGGGTCCGGACCCCAACTTTGAGAAACACTGCTATAGATGACCACCGCAGCCAACTGACATGATGAAACAGCTAAACCTTGTCCAATTTTTTACAGATATTAACCTAAAATTTGGTGTGGTGGCTGAGAGTCATCCCCAACACTCTCAGCATTAATAGATTGCATGAAATCTCACAATAATGTTTTAAAGAGTTAACTAAAACTACTTCCCAGCAGTTTTAAACAGACATTGCAGGAACGAAACAAAAATTGAAACATCTTTACCCGCTTCTTCCTCTCCTGGTTGTGGGAGTCACTGGTGCCCATGTCCAGCAGTCACTGTCCAGGAAGCGGGGTACACCCTGGACGGGTTGCAAGTCCATCAGAGGAATATTCTATATATACTGTAGTTGGGTTCTAATGAAGAAAACTTGTGAAATTTGGTTTTAAGGTCTGACTAAAATAAATACAATTATAGCTCAGAAGTGGAAGCCTCCCACTGATGTTATGGTCTGTGTTTTGTGTTTATTTTGGTTCTATTCTGGTTTTCTGTCTTGTCCTTCTCTATTTACTTCCTCCTGTTTGTCTTTGCTCCAGCCCCGCCCACTCTCACATGTTCCTCATGTTTCTCTTCCAGGTGTTTCTTGTCCTTCTTCTTCTTCTTGTGTTGTGTTTTATGGCGGTTGGCAAACAACAGAAGGTGTGCATTATCACCACCTACTGATAAGGAGTGTGGATCAAAATATTTTTATGTGATGTTGCTTATATATTTTTTCTAACTTTGTTTTTCTAAAAAAACAGTTTATACACTTTTACTTCTGGTTTATTTTTGTAATGTATTTATTATATTAAATGCGTCTTTGATTTTCCTTAATTCCTCTATCATCCATCTTCTGTGTTGTTCATATTCCCTGCAGACTAAAATGACGTGTTCTATGGTTTCTTCTTGTCCACAGTGCTCACATTGAGCTGTATCATGTTTTTGGATTTTGTATAATGTATTGTGCAGTTCAGTGTGTCCAAATCTAAGTCTGTTTCTTGTTCTTGTCCATTAGCCTCACCTTTTTTATTCTGAGTCTTGTCTACACTTCCCTGGCGGATCATTGTGCTGTTCACAGCCTGTATGGTTTCTCCTTGTTCCTGGTGCTTTGTCTTGCCACGCTACGTCAAGTGCGTATTTTGAGCTGCCCCGTCAGCACTTTTTGTTTAATAAATACTTTGTTTTTGGGAGCTTTGAATCTGCCTGCTCCCTGGGTTCTTTCCTGCCCTTAATCATAACAACTGGTGCATCTTTTGTTCACTGGCTGAGATCAGCAAGGACCAATGATTCATCTTCATTTGCAGCTTAGATGGACTTTGTATTTATTTCCTTTATTTAACCAGGAAAGTCCCATTGAGATTAAAAACCTCTTTTTCAAGGGAGTCCTGGTCAAGAGGCAGCAAAAAGTATACATTTACACAGAGTTACACAATTAAAACACGATACAAACAATCACTATTAAAAACATTCACAATTCAATGAAGTCATCTCTAATGCCCTCAATCTGGACTTAAAGGTGCTCAGTGGGATCAGCTCAGTTATCTTSCAGAATTTTTGCAACATGTTCCATGTTACTTATACGTTATGACTTAACAAATAAACTGAAGAGATTACTTTCTGATTAGGATTACAAACACTCTGGTTCATCAGGATGGTGCACACTGAGGGGAGGGGATGTGTTCGGAAATTGACTGTTAAAATGTTTAAAAAATTAAAACCTTAATGAGATGAAAATAATTTGGATCACACAGTTTACCACCTAAGCCTCAGTTATTTTTGCTCATCTTAATTGTAAAAAGGTCATTAAACATTAAACTAAAAACCTCTTGCCCATTTTTTAAAGAACTATTTAAACTTTCAATAACTAGAAGTTATTTATAATTTACTGTGAGTGAGGAAATAACAAAAAAAAAGACTGATTCACAGGCTTCCCACAACTGTAGAAGTGACGTTACTGTATTAACTGTATTTGGGTTGAAAAGCACAACGTCTTACATTCAGAAACCATTTGAATTTGTCAGATTGCGCTAACGGTCAAGAAGTTATGGAATAGCAAAGTAGGCTTGCAACATCAACACGCTTGGACTAGACGTTAACCAGGCACGTTTCTAGACAGACATGGTCCTGACTCTGTGGGGTTCTAATCAATCATTAGTTTTATCAGAAACTGTTCTAATCAGATAATATTCAAACTAGCCATGGTTCTAATTATTTTAAACAGGCATGGTTCTGAACATAAAGTGTTCTAATTAGACTTTAACCAGACGTAGTTCTAACAAGATGTGTGGCAAATGTGATCTGTGGTTCTAACCAGACATGAAACCTCAAGACGTGATGTAAAACTCGAGGGGATCCCACCTCTCAAGCTGTCGCACCACAACAAACAACCCCTGATTCCTCCTCCTCAACCCAGTCTTAACATGATTCATAATAATGGTGAACTGGACTTTGCATTGCTGCAGCACAGTCCATATACTGTATAAGACACTTGATGCATGTGCACTTTACCCCACAGAGCTATATTTATTATACTTTTGGGTTGCAATTTTGGGTATTGTAAACTAGGTATACTATTTTTGCTGCCTATTATTATTATTATTATTATTATGTGACTGCTCCAACCTTATGTTGTAGATAGGCATTAGCTTTCTGCAACCCTGCATGAAAAAGTGGGTAACAACAAGGATTGGATGTTTGATATTTTGCTTTTTTGTTATGTTGCAAAGCACTTAGTCATCTCAGACTTTTATAATTACTTAGTTGCTTAATTTATTCCATAAAAATCACAAGATGGTAATAGTCTGTATTGATTATGGCTCTGTGGGTCTTCTCTAAGCACTTGGGTTTTATTATTCCATTTGGATATCTTTGGTTAATTAATGCGTGCTGAAGGATCGGACACAAAGTAAAAGCTGTGTTCAGACATGTTGGGAGGCGGCTACACTCAGACTGACTGCCCCACCCGAGGCTCTGTTCAATCAACTGTCAGAGGAAATCGTTTTTGAACAGTAGGTGTTCAGCGCTGCGTTTCTAAACTGTACATCAAAGCTTTTCACAGACTGCAGTTCCAATCTGAGCGCAATCAATCCATGAAGAAGACGGATCTAAATGTGACCCACGTTCGCAGGATTGATGTTTATTATCTGTGCCAGATGTTGCTGTGTATATGAATGGCTGCTGTGATGAACAGAGCAGGTGCTCGCAGCAGATTATAGCTGGGGAACTGGAGTCTGTGAAGGTGTGATGCAATGCTGGGCCTAGACAGCATATTTTTAGCCCTGGGGATGTCTCTCACAGTGTTGAAACCACAACACTGGTTCCAGATGATGGTTTGTCTCTCCGTTGTTGTCTGCAGGTGATGTTTTAGTCATACAAAACCAAACTCAGTCTTTTTCTGACTTTGCTTGAAGAAGCTAACATTTCCGCTCCCTTTTGTTCTTTCAAAGTCCTACAGAACCCACCTCTCCTGCTTGTTCTTTTCTTCTTTTTCCATTTGTGCTCCTTTTCCTCCTCATTCTTTTATCTCTCAGACTGCAGTGATGACAAACCCTGGGATCAATATCAAAGCTTTGCATAATTTAACTGAAGCTTTAATTATGTATGACGCAATAAGCCCGTTTTTGAAAAGCTGCTTCTCTCCTTCCTTTTCTTCCCTCAGTCAGGTGAGGGAAAGCTGTCGTGGTCAAAGGTGAAAAAGTTAGTAAATGCTAGAAGGCTGAATAGTTTATTGTTGTTGTTTTTTATAAGAAGAAAACTGATGCAGATGCTTTAACAGTAAATGTCAGAGCAACAAAACACCTGCTTAATTTATCATTTTTAGCCTGAAGAATGATGACTCATTGCATTATTATTGCTCAGAAGCTTCTTAAAGTAAGAGAAAATGCATCACAAGTAAAAATTCACAAAATGCAAAGTATATTTTTGTAGATTTAAGTTGTTCAAATCAAAACTTCCCCAGGCTTTTTAAATGTCTTCCCAAGTGTTTCTTTGAACTTTAGTTGCTTTTTTACTCACACAATCTTATATCTGACTTTGATCAAGAACATTATTGTTGTTGTTTTTGTCCTAAATCTATTTTTAGGCCTTTAACTCAGGCGAGAAACTCCCGTTTTTATTTTTTTAACATTTAAATGGATCTTTAGGAGCTTTTGGTTTGAACACCCTATTGTGCAAAAAATTAATTTGCTCTAATTTCTTCAGTGGATCACTCAACAAAAAAGTAGGATTCCTAAACAATATTCACTTTAAAATCCAATATTTTTCAGACTCAAATGTTCATATTTTTGCTAAATTCTGTGGTTATTTCAAACAGTTATTGTAAAGTTAAATTCCATTTTTTATCATAAATTGTATTCTTAACCTGACTTTGGATAAAGCAGAAGATGATGGATGGATGGATGGATGGATGGATGGATGGATGGATGGATGGATGGATGGATGGATGGATGGATGGANGGATGGATGGATGGATGGATGGATGGATGGATGGATGGATGGATGGATGGATGGATGGATGGATGGATGGATGGATGGATGGATGGATGTTTTTCTGCACTCATTCAAACTTGCAAAATGCTCAAAATCAAACTCTCCACACATTTTAAGACTGCATGAAAACCTTGCATTTATAGTAAAAACTAAAAGAACTTTCAACAGCAGACCAGTTTCTGATGGGATGTAAAAGAATAGGAAAACATTTTTAAAAACCTGAGAAATGCATCCTTAGTATTTGTCTTTGAAAATTAATCCATTATAGAAACTGTTTTGAAAATGAGCAAACATAAATATAATCTGCATTGTTGAAAGAACAGAAGTGCAGGTCGGCCAAAGACTTTTGCACAGAGCTGTAACACTTAACTGTTGTCAGAATCCAAGATACAAAAGGAAAGAGCCACAAAGCTGCAAGACAATACCACCAATACTAAAATAACTACAGATGAAAGTGATCAGCTTTTCGTTAGACGTTACGTCCTCAATTTAACAAAAACAAACTCAACCCTGACTGTAATCAATCTGAAATACATTTTTAAAAACATTTACCTTGTCCATGAAGATTTTCTAGGTTTGTATTAAAAATGAGGCATTGTAAAAAGTCACGAATCCATTTCTACAGAGGGAAATTCAACCTGAATCAGTCCACATGTTGTTTTCATCCTCATGTGAGGCCTGAGATTACAGAGGAGGCCATGATGACACTGCAGTTTGAGCACCCATGGATTAGCAATAATCTGCACGCAAACACTGGTGCTCATTCAGTATCCACTGTTACACTTCAAAGAACACATCTACCACTCCATCATGTTGACTCGGCTGCAAGACACAAGGACTTCACTGAATCTATTAGCAGTAATGAAGAATATTGGTTAGAGACTTTTGAATTCCAATTTTATTGGCAAAAACAAGCTCTTTTGTTTTGATTTTATTTCTTCCATCCATCCATTTCCTACCCTGGATCACAGGGAGTTGGTGTCTAGCTCCAGCAGTCTGTGCGAGAGGCGGGGGACACACTGGACGGTTTGCAAATCCATCACTGGGACACATGGAGACAAATGGAGACAAACAACCATTCACACTCTCTTACACCTATATGGATGATTTAGAATTAGCAAGTAACCAACCATGCATGCTGCTGTTGGTCAGAAGGAGGAATGCTTTTTTATAAACCACTTTGTTTTATAATACAACTTCATTTATATAAAATCTTGAGTTATTTACAAGTAAAAAAAAGTGGGAACAGCAGCTAGTTGCAGCAAGAACTCCACAATTTACTTTGCTGAAATACCTGTATAATGTCGAACTGACAGTGGTGTAAAGGTTCATTAGGGTGTATTCACACCTAACACAATTGGTCCACTTTAAACAGATCAGAGTTCATTTCCCCTGTTGGTCCGGACCTTTTACACAGGTGTGAATACACTCATGTGAACCCTGATGCGGACCGAAAAACTTTTCTGAGGTGGTCTCGGTACGCTGTATTCAGACCAGGAAAGTCCTTTGGTCTGCTTGTTTAGTCAGGACCAAAAGTGGACTTTATTTTAATTTTTTTATTTTTTGTTTGGTGCAATTTGCATTCACATTGTGCTTTTTTGCAAACGAACTATAACTTGTAAACAAAGCCACAAGTGTGACGATCATTGCTCCCACAGGACAGAAAGGACGGGGGCGGGACTGAGCCACAGATCCAGAAAAAAACAAGGAAGTCCTGCATGCTGCGGTTCTGATGTGCACATTTTTGCTGATAGTACAAATGCAATAGCATTTAAAATATCAAAAACTGTTAATTTAATGGTGGTTTTGTGATGATATTCTGATTTTGGAGTGGTGTCAGTAAATGTGTCCCACAACCCAAAGGAGACGAGGTGCTCTGCGTGTTCTGACCCACTACAAGCTGCCAGCAGAGCTGCTAACAGGAGACGACGAAACAGTTATGATTTCAATTTATTTAGCTCAGCAATGGTGGCCTGTGAAGTCCAAAAGGGTGCATGTTTTATGCAGATTTTTCGGTTCGAGTCCGGTCTGTATTCACACCAGAAGTGAACTGAAGCGAACCGCACCAGAGTTCGTTTGGAAACGAACTGAGACCACCTCAAAAAGCAGGTCTCGGTCCGATTGTTTGATCCGCACCGGAGTTCGCGTGAGTGTATTCACACATGCACAAAAGGTCCGGAACAACGCTGGAAAAGAACTCTGGTCTGTTTAAAGCGGACCAAATGTGTCAGGTGTGAATACGACCTAACTCTGGTGCAGTTCACTTCTGGTCTGAATGCAGACTCGCCTCGGACCGAACCAACTACAGAAAACATGCACATTTTTGGACTTCAAAAGCCATTGTTCCTAAGCAATATTAGCCCTTCGGTGTTGCTAACGCTAACACTGCACTACAAACAATGAGTCATGGGTCAGGAAATGTGGAGCATCTTTTCTGCTTTGGGTTGCAGCACACATTTGACAACGCTGTCCCAAAATTATAAAAATATCATCATGAAACCGCTGTTAAATTAGCTGCTCTTGAAATTCTGAATGGTATTGCAGATGTATTAAGAGCACATCTTTATTTCCAGGTCTGTGCTCTGCCCCGCCCCCGTCATTTCTGTCCAATTGGAGCAATGAGCGTCACTTGCGTGGCTTTGTTTATAAATTATAGTCTGCTTGCAAAAAGCACAATGTGAATGCAAACCACACCAAAAAAAAAAATCCAGTCCAAACAAGTGGACCAAATGACTTTTCTGGTGTGAATACACCCTTAGCATTCACATGAAAGCTGTAAAATATTGATGATTGGACCAGTTTTAGACCAGGACCAAAATACTTAGTGGGTCAACCCGGACCATGAGCTATGATTGGTCCAACTGAACCCACCCCCCACTACCAAAGAATAACACAATTTCATTACATCTCCATCTCTATCTTCTGCTGCTTATCTGTAGACGAGTCATGAAGGCAACAAGTCCAGGAGAGAAGTCCAGACATCCCTCTCTCCCAGCGACACTTTGCAGCTCATCCTAGGGAACCCTAATGCTACGTTCACACCGAACACGTTTTGAGCAGCCAAAAAGCACAAAACGCCTCAAGTTGGACGCACTAGTGTTCAGACCAGAACGAGAAGCAGCAGCAGCTGCAGTGGGGTGTGGGAGGAGCGTCTGTCCTCGGCGGGAAGATAAAATAAAAGAAAAAGGCTTTGATTTATTTACTAAAGAACAAGCGAACGTTGCGCACAGCAGATAATTAACTCACCAGATGATTTAGAGGCGATTTGTTCAGTTAGTTTTGTCGCTCCAGAAGCTGCCAGCTGACAGACTTTTTTTTTGTCCCGAGCAGTTGACCCACATCGATGCTGATATGTCCTGCCAGAAAACCCAACTGCACACGGTCGATTTCAGGTAAAGATCTCCAGTCCGTCTGTTTCGGTTTTCAGTGGGAGACGCGTCGAGCGGCGAAAAGTTCAGATATTTGAACTCTGGCGGAAGCTCGGGCGGCGGCTGCTTCCACAGAACCGCATGCGCGGAAAATGCTCTGCGCCTCTTCCGCCTTCCTTGCGCGCCGCCCAAAACATATGTGACGCGACGCACGACCCCTAGAGGCACGTCCGTTATCGACTTTGCATGTAAACCAGCCGCTCCTGCAGCTCAAAACGCTTTCGGTGTGAACGTACCATGAGGCTCCACCTTCATCTTTACTACTCAAGCCAAATAATCCCAAACATCCCACACAGCAAAATTTGTCTGGCCCAGTGCTGGCCCACACAATCCACCAACACTCAGCCCAGATATCGCAGAAAATGACCACCTTTTGGTGGTCTGGATGAGGATTGCCAGAGATGGTTCATGCATGGGTCAGCAGCACATAAACCAAACCACAACCAGGCCAGCTGTGGCATGCAATCTTAAAAACAGTGCCATCATGGCCAGATCTGGCCTACATCTGGAACACAAACCACTTTCCATGCAAGCTGGTATTTGGCTCTCATGTTGGAATGATTTTCAAAGAACAAACAAACATGAAATTTTCATGTTGCACTCTTCATTAGAGGACAGTTTCACTTGTAAACTCCTCCCCCTGTCGCTGCCTCTGGGCACCGGGGAACATTTTACTCGAAAGCACTAGACAAGACTATGTGCAAGGAGGCAGAAGGAGACAACAGCCTTTCCCGAGCGCTTCAGCTCACAGGCAGTGAAACTAAAAATTGACTGCTCCTCTGTTGCCGTTTAACAACAGCAAACATATTCTCAGTAAGTCCAAACATACGGTCATCACAAAGGCTTTTAGTGAGTTTTATGAGACAGAGGGAGGGATGTGTCGTCTGCAAGGGTGTTTGGGAAGGTTACTGTCTCAGCTCCAGTGATCTACTGTGGCAAGGTGAAACAACGGAAATGCTGAATCATTCTGAGAGTCAGGACATTATTACAAAGCAAAATATCAGTATTATTAACATCCTGACAGACAGCTGGCAAGGTGATGATGATCAATAATTGTACTTCCATATGCTCTGATTAAACTAAAAAATGTGCTAAACTGAACATTTTTTAGGATGGACATTGTGGGTGAGCAGTGCACAATACAAAGCACCAACTCCACTGTGTGCATTACAATTGATTTGGTTTTCAGCAAGTAGGTGAGCTAAGTGTGGAAACACAAATCTGATTAGATGATTTGCTGATAACTTCGTGTACATTCTGTCCTTAAAGATCCCAGGGAATGTGTCTGCTTTGCCTGCAGTCTGAGCAAAGAATCTGATTGGTTCAGATGACAGAGCAAAAAAAAAAAACAGTTCATTTACAGTCAGCCCTGAACAGATGGTACAAGTGAAGAACTGTCTAGACAGGAGGCAGGCAGGTGATGAAGGCAGAAAGTTTTATTTAACACAAGCAAAATCTCCGCCGGATCATCTGAAACACAAACCTGGGAACAAACAAAAATCATGAAGTTTTAAAATTGTAAGGAACAAACTTAAAATAGATTTAACTCATTGTTCAAGACAGAACTTGAAGATGATTTCACCTCGGCACTTCATAAAACAAAACATTTCTTGTCAATACCCCATGGGGGGAGTCCAATCCAAACTACAGCCTATACTTGATTTTGTTGATTTTAGTTTACATTCTTTGTTTTTACAACATTGTGCAAGCTTTATATAAACACAGACAGACAGAAAGGTGCAAGTAATAAAAAAAGCAGACAAGTCAAAATTATGTCAGAATTTATTATAAGCCGTGAGTGTCAAACTCTGTTAGAAAATGGGACCAAAATTCAAAATTTGGTCCAAGTCAAGGGCCAGTTTCTGTCAATTTCTATTGAAGGGATGTCATATAACAAATTATTCTTATAATACAATACAAATGATATACAGTATATATATAATAATAATGACCTTTTGTTCAAATTACATATTATGTAGCATAATAAGACCATGCATAACCTAACAAATTAAGAAAAAATATTACATTTAGAAAGACACATCATTAGCAGTCATTTCTTAAGCCTTACTCTCTATCTACAACTTTTTGATTTATTATTTCTTAGAGACACATTTTATCACAATCCAGTGGATCAGTTAGAAAAGACACCCCTCAATAAAATCCAATTATCTGACTTTAAATAAAATTAAACTAGACACTGCATAGCGGTAATATAATGACCCCCGCACACACAAATGCACCAGAACTCAGAAGTCTTTTTTCCTAATAAATGTCATGCTACTAGATGCATCTCAAAATTGTAGTGGTTTGGGTGGGGGTTGGTTGACCTGATGGATAGCCCCTCATCAGAGCTAAACAACAAAAAAAAAATCTGAAGCTCCTGTGTTTAATAGTTTTTGAGCTATAACCATTTATGTATGTCCAGATACCCATTTTTCAGATAAATTGGGGGTCTGGGAGGTGGGGGCACTGATAGGTGGGCCTGATGGATAGAGCTTCATCACAGCTAAACAACAAAAGAAATCTGAAGCTTCTATGTTGAACAGTTTCTGAGTTATAAGCATTTTTTGCATGTCCTGACACCCCCACTTTGAAAGGAGCCCCCTCCTCAAATATGGGGTCTATCGTAAAACCGTTGGCTGGTGCAGTGTAGGTCAGACTCATCTACAGTCCTGCAAAATTTCATGTTGACCGGTGCAGCCGTTTTTGTTCTACGGTTGACCAAAAATCACTGAGGAAAAAAAAAACGTACGAAAACAATATGACTCTGCTTACGCTTCGCGTGCGGGGGTCATAAATATAATTAAAGTTGATCTATGTGGCTCTTTCCACACCAAAATCATACTGTACTAAAACAATTTAACATTATTTTCTTGGCTTGAAATTCATGAATGTCATGAATAGAAGGCACTATAATATAATGTATAATATAAAAATATTTTACAACTTGAGGCTGGATAAAATAGAAATGAGGGCCAGATTTGGCTAAAAACAAACAAAATCACAATAAACAAACACATTATTATTATTATTATTATTATTATTATTAATGAACAGGAGTCAATGCAAAAATGCCAAGCCAGGTGATATGTGGTCCTACTTCAATATGTCTGTCACAAAGAAACTACAGCACAGGGGCGGAGCCAGAGGCGTGACCAGGGTGGCACTTGCCTGGCATCTGATTGGCCACCCCAGGTGCCACTCCCAAATTATTGACAAGTGGGAAGGAATCACATGTGACATTTCAAAAATGGACAGTTAAAGTTAAAAAGGAGTAGTGGGTAGAGGTGAGTGAACCGATGAGTGTGAAAAAATAACATTTCTGAACCACTGAATTAATTAAAAACAACAACTGATCAAAGTCATCCAAATCCTACTAAAAGGTTTTCATTCAGATTTAAACCAGGATTGGATTATGTGATCTAATCCAATTTCAAAATCGATTTTTGCTTTTGAACAACCCATTTTCAAGATTTTATTCAATCCATTATCCAAAATCCGATTGGATTACCTTTGAACAACTGGCCCCAGTGGATCCTGCAACAAGGGAAAGATTTCTGACCTTAATGTTCACTGAGCTCAATCGATTACCTCAAAGCAATCCAGCAGAACAGAACTGTGATGAAACCCTCTCCTTCCCGGCCTCCAACATGGCAGACAGAAACATAATTTGTCACAGGAAGTAAGGTTTAAGAGACAAGGGGTGATTGGCAACAAGTATAGAAGAGAACAATGATGCCATTAAAAGAAAGCCTGATGAATGTCAGGAAATTATCTCTAACTTTCGAAAAACGTGGGTTCAAAATTTGTATTTTTTTCCACTTGTTTGTTTTGTTTAGGGTTTTGTATCTATTACATACTAATCAAATATTTTACTGTACATATTTGTTCTTTGTTTCTGCTGCTGTTGTGTAACTAATTAAAAAAAGGGAAAAAATTACAAACAGTATTCAATATTTTGAATTCCAGTTTAACCCAACTGAAAATAAAGCAACAGGAAGCATTAATTGCTCATGAAGCAGATTGTGAGCACCTTAAGCATCGTTATTAACAAGCAGAAAGTATCTGTCGAGGGTTCTGGACCCCAGTTCTTTTTTTGACCCCCAAAAATCTAAAAACTGGTGAAACACAAAACTCTGGCAATGCTGTGGCCTAACTTTAGAAGCTATGATCTGTGTGTTACGGTTTTGAGGCTTTAAACTCAAGCAGGCAAAAACTTGAAAGTCATCGATGTTATATAACAAAAACAAACATTAACAGTGGTTTGACATGAAAGAACACAGACTTTTTCCTATAGAGTAAAAAACACATTCATCCTTTAGCGGGCAGAGTTATACTTTAGCACAAAGAAAATACAGCTTTTTTTCCTCATTAGCTTTGGTACATTTCTCAGATCAGAAGTGAAATTCTCATAACTAATTGTTCATTCTTCATTGTGTCACTTGTTCACATCAAACAAGCTTCCTGGTTCTTTGAGCGAGTACCAAACGCTTTTGTCGTGTTGATCAAAATACGTGTCTCTGTTGAAGAACGTCACCCCCCCCCCCCCCCCCCCACAACATTTAGGCATTGCTTAAATCTCTACATACAAAATGGTTGAACAAGTTCTCATGTGTGTCATATTTGTATTAATCTCCATTAGACTTTTTTTCTAATAATGTTCTGAATTGGTGAGGTGCTCCTAGGTGAATGCAGACTTTCATTCATACAATACGGATCATCTGATCTATTTAGACCCTCTCTGCAGGGATCTCATCCTTGTAGAGAGGAGTCAGATAAATTGTCAAAGTACGTGATAGTTTGAGACGATGTCGGTTTCCATCAGGCAATGGTTTGTGGCCCACAACAGGATCAGATGGAGTTCCTCTCACCCTACTCCCCATTCCTTAACTTTTGAGAAATGAACTAAGGATTTTCAGCAAGAGACTGGCTTTTGCATGTACTCCGTGGTGTTTTGCCTTTTGCATTGTTTTAAGACATGCACTTACTGTTTAGGAAATGCTGAAAATGATTTGAAAAATACACCAAAGCAGCTAGGGATCAGGCAGATTTTGACAACACAGGACTGTATTGAACTGAAATATGATAGTTGCATAATGCTACACGTGTCTGAATTGATTTCTAACAGAACATGAGCTGTAGGAATGAAAGGGAAATTTACAAGATGGTAGTGAGACCAGGTTTGGTGTTGATGGCACTATAAGGACAGGAGGTAGAGCTGGAGGTGACAGTGATAAAGATGCTTTTCTTTGGAAGGGACCAAAGTGGGCAGAGTTATAAGTTTTTGAGAAAGACAGCTCAGGTAGTTTGAGAGGCAAGGCTGAGGTGGTCTGGACATGTGCAGAGGAGTGATATATTGATGGTGAATATGGAGCCAAGGAAGACACACATTTCCCTCATGGCTAATTGACTGTCTGCCATTATGTGGACAGATGGCTGTTCGATAACAGGAGAACCACAGACATGGACTAAACCCCTGACTGACCAATAAAAAGAAACCCCAGAAGATCTGATGGAGAGATGTTGAGCAGCCACTAAATAAAAAAGCTGTGACCTCATAGCAGGTGAAATGTTTGACAGGAGGTTAGTTTGGATTTTACAACTAAATTATATCTTCTTTTAAAGTTCAGAGGCAAAATGTAAACACTAAGAAGACAAAAAGCAACACGAAACATTACAGAGAAGAAGAAAAAAAACAAGATGTAAGAAAAGAAGGCTTTGGAGCAATTACAGTTAACAACTGATCTGAAGTAGTGGTAAAAATGTCAATTTAAAAAGACAACAGAAGCTACAAGAAAGAACACAAACTGATTATTACTGCTGCTAAATGAATATTTATGAGTCAAAATAGTCCGCTTCCAAATATATTCAAGCCCAGGAACAAGTTTGAGATGATGAAAACTTTTTCTTTGTACTTTAAAAGTAATTTATAGGAGAGATTTACCATTCAATGAACTTTGATATCAGCTCTTAAAATAATGATTAGAAGCTTAGGCTTAATGCTCAGGAACAGTTTGACACATTTTTGGATAAGTAGTCAGTAAGATATATACAGTATATTTAAATATACACTGTATATATCTGTTGGACCCCAGCAAATAATGAGCGAGGGACCCATCTTTAAGGCTATTTCAAAAGCCACCTAATTGGATCAAGATAATAGGGTGTCCTGTGACTTTTATGAGTCTGATATCTGTGACATTTTTTTTTATTTTATCCATTGTAGAGAGATATTTTTGTCCTAAACTTGTACTTTTACTTCTGCGTGAATATTTGATGTGAATGCTCAGCCAGGAATCAGTATGAGAGATTAATGACCTAACAGGAGAAAACAGAGGAGTGATGTGTTCACAACATGACAGTGTTTCTTCTCTCTCACTTTAATTAGACAGAATAAACACATCTTCTTCAGCAGCAGATGGCAGCACAGAGTGGGTCTGTTCCAGTCTGTCATGTTCAGACTGAAATGAAAAATCTAAACTCCTGATGAGAAATCTTACATGAATTTATGACAGATTGTTTGACTTGGTTGGTTCTTTTAAATGTTACCCAGCAGGCGAAGGGGTTAACTTATCCTGTGGAAACTACACAGACACACAAAACTGGCTGTTGCCTTATTTTGTGTTCAGGTTTAAAATCTGCAAACAGGGGATCCAAATCACTTTTTCTCTTATACATCATAAATTTCACATGGTCCTACTGAATTTTATATCTATTATCCATACTGCATGACAAGGTCAGTGTCCACGTTACTTACATATCAAAATACAAATAAAATCTTTGACTTGGATAAGCATTATTCTGAAGTTTTTTCCCCTCACAGTTACTTCTCTTAGATATTAACCATTTCAGGACTTGATCAAAGTTTAATGGTGGCAATATCAGGACAAAGGTTCATGAGGACCCTGTACTGATCTGTCTTGGTAAAAGGATTTTAAAATGTTCACTTTGGAAAAGTTTTTTTTTTAATCTAAAGTTTTCTCACCAAAAGCTTAAATACACAGAAAATCTCTGTTTTTAAAAACATCCAGAGTAGTGTTGACATTTGGGACCTGGGGCCTCATGCATAAAGGATAGCGCAGCTTTCACACTAAAAGTTGACGTACGGACAAATTTAGAAAAGTGCGCTGCACCAAAACATTCAGATATATAAAACTGTGCGAACGAAGGTTCCTGCGCACCTTTCCTTTATACATCCCAATGAGCATGGAACTGAGCGCACCTGAGACACCTCCCCTGACACACCTCAATTTAAATATGTAACATAGATGTAAATGTTCAGCGTATGCGGTTCTACTCAGACTTTCCTCTCTGTGGGATCAGAAATGATTTTTAGATGCAGGAAAATTATACATTAAATGGAGAATGATTGAGAAATGTAGTGGAGTGTAAAAATGAGTTTGCCACACTCAAAGGTGTGTGGGTGTTGGTGTGTTGGCGTGCGCATGTGCTGCAGCGGTGCATGAGGCTGACAGACATTTCTACCTTTACACGTCTTTAATAAATGACTGTAAACACAGAGAAACTTATGACTTTGGTAGAACTTAGAAACATATTTATTAAATTGTTGATGTGAAGAAACGAGTTGAGGCACTGCAAGTTTCGGCTGCGGTGTGATTTATATTTTAGAATCATGAAGTTTCTCATTCAGATCAGCTGCATGGCTCGACTCAGAACTACAGAAAAATACCTGATTGTAATTTTTTCGGTGTGATACAAATAAACAAACAAACAAACAAACAAACAAAAAACATGCTGTCCTCAATTCTTCTTGTGGTGACATCACCCTACAGAACAGTTGACATTGACCCATAAATTACGCACAACTTTACGCAGCAACAAATCTATTGTCTGCATCTCGTGGAGCTGAGGAATCATCACAGCTGAGCTGTTCTGAATTAATCTGCTGAGTTGACATTTTTTTCTCAGTTAAAATTAAAAATGTTTCTTAGACAATTCCTCAGCCATGTGTGCGCTCCACAGGCATGTGCACTGCGTGTTTCCAACTCGTGACAGAAATGTAAAAACTTTACAGTTTACAGACTGGACTGAGGTTCTCTGATCAGTTTTAGGCTGATCTATGTTCTTGTCTGAGGTTAAATGATTTTCAGTCCCGGGGTTCAGTTTCATGATCGTTCGAGTTTAAACAATAAAAACTCAAACTAAAATAAAAATCTAACACCGTGTTCAGACGCTCCTTACATCCAGAAAACACAACAAAGTCATATTTCTGTGGATTCAGGTCAGATTCGTGACTTTGTGGGTTAAAACTGTCGACTGAAAAACTTTGCGTGGTTGCCGCACATTCTCACGGCAGGTGAAAAGTGTGCACACAACGTTGGTTTTGATACATCACAACGTGGGCGTAGAACCTGGCGCACACAACTTTGTTATGCATAAGCACCGTTTATACATGAGGCTCTAGGTCACGGGGACACCAGCTTAAGTGAAGATCCCCAGATCTTCCTGCTCCCTCTCGTCTCCAAACCATGACCTGAGTTCCTCACTCAGTCCCACTAAAGGAGTCCAGTCAAACAGAGGACGCTCATCTCAGCAACTTTTCTTTGCACTTTTATTTTGTCTGCCATTACCCACAGCTAATGAGCATACGGTTGGTGAGGTTTGGGATGTATACTTTCAGCTCAGTTCTCTCCTTACCATGACGGATCAGTACAGTAGAGCTGTGCGTACTGATCTAAATATTGATAGTATTGACTTGATCAGATTGATACTTGATGGGATCATTACTTTTGCTTACACTTTATTCACACTACTGCCTTTATTTTTCACAAAATAAAGTGCTGAGTCTCCAAATTATTTGGAGTTAGTCATTAAACCGTCCTCTTTATTATGCCCACAAGAAATGGAAGATACTTTTCATTGTGGTACATTATTTTTGAAGTGACATTTATGTAAATAATTTTGTGTAGTAGAAGGTCATTTGGTAGCCTGGTAAAAACCAGCCCCTAGTCCTTCACTTTGCTTCGTACGAGGGTCTGGACTCTCGGCTATAGAGACGCGATTCTTGCTGGAGGCGTGGCCTCTGTTGAAGTTTAAAAAGATTGGATCTGTTAGCCGTGACGTATGTGTACGCCAGCTCCACTGTGAAGGAGGCTAAGCTAAGAAGCTAACCAGAAATCGCGAGCGCTGTAAACAACCCTACTGAGAGGAGAGAAGTACCGAGCTGAACAAGGCGACTGTAAATCAGAGGTGCAGCTTTGTCAGACAAATTTAATTTAATTTGGAAGCCTTATCAACACGGACTGGCTTCATTCACTTCCTCCACTGACATTGCTAACTAACTAGCAGACACTGCGTAGAAAATTAACGTCGTTCAAAACTCCTCCTTCTGTTTGCTGATTGGCCCCAATGAAATTCTGCTGAAGAAATCCTTTTCTATGGGAGAAGTCCCAGACGGAGCATTGAAGGTAAACTAGAATTGAGCGGAACTGCGTAGGAGGGCAAGGGCCAGGCTAGTCATATGGTAATGTTTTCATTTTTTAGATTGTTATAAAGTTTTATATTGTTGTTAATGGAAAATATTTTTTATTTGCCTAAAATCTTTATCCTCTGTTTTTTTATTTATTAATAAAAAAAACTCACAAAATGATTCAAACAACCCAACAAGTATCAGTAATCAGCATTAGTATCAGCAGTGCAGTAATAGATTTGTATTTACTTGGTATCAGATTGATACCAAAGTTCCTAGTATTGTCCACCCCTGTGCCATTTCAATCTGCACTCGTTCCCCTCTCCCACTTGTGAATAAGACGCTGAGATATTTGAACTTCTCTACTTGGAGCAGTGGCTCATTCCCACTGAGTAACTAATTCATCCTTTTCTGGTTGATGACCATGCTTTCAGACTCCTTTTTTTTAGATCAGTAATAAATAAAACTCAGCTCCAATCAAGGAACAAATGAAAACACATCTTCTTCTCTAACCTGACTTTGTGCACAAGTTTCTGCGTCCTCCACCAGCCGCTTTGACCTCTGTGTTGATAAATGAACCAAGGACATGCAGGACTTTTTAAGCTTTCATCTTGTTACTCCTTCAGGGCCCTCGAGGGCCGCCCCACTGAGAAAACCGATGGTGAGGTTGCTCCAGCAACTGTGATGCAAGACAAAGCATGTTCCCTCAGCAACAGAGCAAAGTGGCTCCATCAATGATTGTGAATCTTTAATCACTGTGTTCTGAGCTTCTTCTTCCTCCACCTCCTCCATATCAGAGGATACCAAGAAGATGACACCATCTGATGTTTGTGTGTCTGTAAACACACAAATTATCACACAGATGGCAAACTAAAGGAGCCTGAAAATCGGTTTAAAAATATAAACTATGATGATTTAAAATCTTTAAATAATAATTATCAATGATTGGGGAAACACAGTTACAAATGAAAAAGTGACAAAAGAACAGCAAACTCAGTAAGACGTACTTCAATCATTTGTTTGATTTTAGTGTTTTAGACCAACAACATGCCAGCTGTTGTGAAAAGTTTAATCTCATGACTGCCTCCATGAATGAGTATTACCGAACCCAACTCTACTGCAAATCTTTTTGAAAGCCTCTTATTATAGATTGGATCATGCAAAAACTTTTTATGAGCTCTGCGCCTAAGCCATTACACTGAGCCCAGCCTGTGTGTGTATGCATGGCTATTCCTGTGTGGACATATTTGGACATTACACCACTCGTGAGGACACTTTTCCTGGTCCACACAAGCAAAACACTATTTGGGGGGGGGGGGGGGGGTACAAGGTGTGAATTTAGTTTATGTTAGGTTTAAGGCTGTTGAAAGTCAACACAAAGGCAGTAAAACCCTATGTGTATGTGTGTGTGGGTGAGTGGGAGGATCTAAATGAAACGATTATATCGAGTTCATTCCCACTGGCTTTATTCCTTTCTCCTCCCTACCTAAACCTCCTTTAGTGAGGGAAACATCAGAAAGAAATGAAAGACAGGATGTTGTTTCACTTCAAAGAATTTCTGGACCTTCGGGACAGGTTTTATTTATTTTTTTACTCCATAAGCCAACAGAAACTTACTGAGAATATTAAAAAGAATTCACAGGAAACGTCTGCACAGACAGGCTAGTAGCAGTATGATCTAAGCATTAATTCATTATTTAACTGAACAGATTTATCCCATATCAATCCATTTTGGTCATCTATTCAAATGAGTATGTTTCATCGTTTTATGTGAGTGTAAAATGGCTTTACACTCTGGGAGTGTACTGACCCCATTCTCATCTTCAGCAGGTACAAGCTTGAGAACAGCCCAGTTTATCCAACAGTTTCACTATGTCTGCATAAAATAAGGCTCTGAAGGCACCAACAAAATTAGGAGCAAACTGCTAAAAATGCAGTTGTGGACAGAAGTTTAGACAGTATCATCATGAGTATGGATGTTGGGTCACGTTGAAGCTTTTAATGACCAATTTGAATCATTCTTTTTACCTGCACGAAATAGTTGTACAACTAAACGATTTGTTTGTCTGCACTTACTGACCGAGACCCACCTCCCAATCTCAAATGAAAGAAAAGGAAATCAGTTGTTCAAAAACAACTGGGGAACCACTAAAATGCAAGCCTGACATGAACTGGAAACTGATGGAACACCAGCGTCACAGTCTGCACTGAGGCCAGTTTATACATTGCCATGGAATGGCAAAGAAAAAAGCACCAAAAAGGACACTTTCAGCCACGACTGATAAGCCAATAAGCAGATATTTGGACACAAAATTAATAAATATGTTTGAAGGAGTCAACAAGTGGCTTTCAAACCTAAGATCACTGCACCAACGGTCAATCAGGCTGTGGTACTTGTGCATTGCACAAAGTCAATGTAATTATAAAGAAAGATATCTACCACAAAATGAGACAACTTCTACTCTAATTAACGCTTAATGGTTGAAACGTGGACACTTGAGTGCTCCAACAAGCTAATCGTTCCAAACACAGAAAAACTGGTTTCTGAATGAATAAAGCCGCGAATACGAATGACTTTCACCAGACTCTGACCCGATTGAAGATCGTGGACTGTGCTTAAAGCTTGGTCCGTGCCAAAAAACTATCCAAATGAACTTTGCCAAAAAGGATGATCAAATATCCAGAGTTAAGCCTGAAATGTATTGATGGATCAAAAAAGTGTGGTTGAGGTGCAATTAAAGGATATTTAACCAAACGCCTAGGGCGTACAGTGCCAAAACCACTGGGCACCAGCTCCCTTATAGATGGATGGATGGAATAGTGACTTTTTATATAAACAAATATTATTTTGACGTGTGTGATGAATTTTAAAACACTCATTTTGTTTTTGTCTTAAGAAGATATTTTGCAAGAATGAAAACAGAAAGGCTTTAAACACAACAAGCACACAGTGATTTGTTGAAGTATACATACACAAGCACATGCACACACACACACACACAAATGCATGTGTGAGATCAGTGTGGGAGGGTTAATCAGGGTAAATCGCTGACACTAATCCATGGCCTGTCTCACTCAGTTCTCTCCAGGGTTTGTGTGGGCAGCCTGTGCGTGCTTCGTAATGTGTGTTTAAAGAGTCGGAGAGTTCAGAAAAGTTGGTCCTTATCAAAATCATGAAATCAGGACTGCATTCCACTGTTTGAACACCAGGTGTCAGTGCGCGTTACTCAGGTGGGTGATGTTCAGTCTTTGGTGGTCGACAGATGCAAACGTGCAGCAAGCGTTATGTTTACACAAAACAATCAATAAAAACAAACTGAAAGATGAATTTATGGACAGACCTAAGAAATGTTTTGAAACTAGAAATGATGTTATTTTGTGTAATTCTAATGTCGTCTCCGCTTCATTCCAGACTGTTAAGATGTGACCAACCAGAACAGTTTAACTCTGAATTGTCATCTTTGAGTAAGCAATAGATTTATAACCACAGCAGAACTTAATATGAATTGCAGAAATCCTTTGCTAATACTTTGCTGAGGAACACTGAAAAAGATCAACAGCGTCTGTTTCTTGATGCCATCTCAGTCTGCTGGTGGTTTCTGACACTCAGCTGTGATAAGCTGAAGCTCTACAAAGATCGCTCCATGTTAATTGAGCTCTGATCTCCAAAACTGCAAAGCAATTAATGAAAATCCTTTTACTTAGGCTCATGTACACAGTTATTTAAATAGAATTTCATGGTTGTTTACAAGTGCTAATAGCTGCTGTAGCACTTCTGGTGCACCCTGGTGTCATCTCCAGCAGGAATTACCAGTACCGGTACTTGTTTTGTTAAACTAATAACAGCTTGTCCAAGTAGACCCACTTCCAAAACCGATTTAGTCATTTTAAAATTGCAATCTTTACCTCCCAAGTTGTCCTTTAACTTGATGACAGTAATTGCTCCATTATACATAACAGCTAAAAAAATATTGTTTTAGTGTTTTTGTCCACCATAAACTGACATTTTAAGTTAAAACAAGAGTTGGGCAAAAGTGGATCATGTGCAATGGTTAATATTTGCAACTTTGTGATTAAATTTAGTGTCCCATGATGATGATGTATTTTGTGTACAATGTGTTATGTATTGACTAGTATTGACTTTTTTTGACGTAGAGGGTGGTCATATTGTTTGAGGCGAAGACGAGCTGGTGAAGCTGAGTGTGGTATCCGTGGCCTGTTCAGTTTAGATCAGTACATCAGTGAAACTCAGTTTTCTATTGAATTTTATTTAATTCAGTTATTGTTTTTGCTTTAAAATGCCTGTCAGCATTACCATATCAGGCAAAAACCTGTTGGACCTGTACAGGTCGGCAATGACTGATGAAAAACCAATGAAAAACTAGTTTTTTATGAAATTATATGTGGAAATCTAGCCCTCATAAGCAGTTTAAATTGACAAACCTCCCCTTCTAATATGGCGTCACACTTATACCAGAGTGGTCAACCTTCTGAACCTACTTCATTGGCAATGCACTATTAGGTGTGTATGTATGGTTGAACAGCAGATGTTTATGGGGCTCCTGGTAGGACTTAAACTATCTTTTCAGGCGCCCCATATATGTTGGTGGTGAGCTAACGCTAATGTGAAGCTAACGCTAACACTACAAACTTGTTTAATCACCTGAAACAAAAAACCGGAGCGTGAGAGCCAGAAAATGCAACTGATGCAATCCCCGCCCCACACACACACACACATCTTTTCACCTAATTTCTAATTTCAGCTGAATGCGGAGCTGCTGCTGCTGCTGCTGTATTCCCACTGTGGAAAATTTTCTGTCAACCCAAAGCAACATGATCCTCTCTTCCATTTCTGCACTGCAGCCAGATGAAGTGCTATTGATTTGGTGTGTGTGTTGTGCTAAAAAAAAGAACAAGATGGGAGGGTAGAGGTGGTGGTGGGGTGATGAAATTTAATCAGTCTTCTCAGTCTCCATCCTCGCTTCCTTCAGACCCAGCATCAAAAAGAGATGAAGGTTCTGTGATCTTCCTCAAGAAATCTTAGAGCTCCTTAAAAAAACTGCACTAAATAAAAGTCAAAATAACCGGCTGTGATGCAGACAAATGCAGAGCTGGACTACAGTGGGTAAAATAAGTAWTGAACACGTCAACATTTTTCTCAGTAAATACACTCACCGGCCACTTTATTAGGTACACCTGTCCAACTGCTCGTTAACACTCACTGTAATTTCTAATCAGCCAATCACATGGCGGCAACTCAGTGCATTTAGGCATGTAGACATGGTCAAGACAATCTCCTGCAGTTCAAACCGAG